>NC_074671.1:67338771-67422977 GCF_029448725.1 Salvelinus fontinalis | reverse complement strand
GCTCACAGTGCTCACAGTGCTCACAGTGTTCACAGTGCTCACAGTGCTCACAGTGTTCACAGTGTTCACAGTGCTCACAGTGCTCACAGTGCTCACAGCTGCTCACAGTGCTCACAGTGTTCACAGTGCTCACAGTGCTCACAGCTGCTCACAGCCCACAAGCCAGGCAGTGTTGCTGCATGAGGAGGGCTATAGGATTCCTAATTCTTCGTGCGATTACCAGCTATGAAACAAAAATGGCAGAAATGATTTGAAAACGGCTACTGCACAGTTTATTTTTTTGCCATAAATGTGCTCAAACTTGACTTTATTTTTAATTTGCAAATGCGAGTGGAAAGCTGGCACTGTGTAGACCTGATCCCTGACCCCTAACCACCCGCCAATGTGACTGATGAAATTAACATCTTTACCCGCCATTGCCAAAATCTACCCACATTTGGCGGGTGGCTGGTGTTAATTTCAGACCCTGTCCTCAGTTGCTTCATGACTCTAAAACCTAATTAAAATAAACACATTTGAACCAAAATTCATATCCTCTCTTAGTATATCAGGGAGATGGAGTTGACAGTTTACGGTGATTTCAATATTGTTTGTTTAAATCTAAAATGTGTTTGTGTGTGTTTCAGATGGTTCCATCTCTAAATATAGAGTTGGGTTGGTGTGATGAAGGATTCTGGTTCTGATAAAGTCTTAAAACCTTGACTCTGTGACGACCCAGCAGGATTCTGATTCTGATAAAGTCTTAAAACCTTGACTCTGTGACGACCCAGCAGGATTCTGATTCTGATAAAGTCTTAAAACCTCGACTCTGAGACTTCCTAAGATGCAGTTAGAACGATCTTCAACAAGAAGAAGAGAAAAATACTTAATTAATCCATACGAGATGGAAAACCAAGACAGAAAAGTGGAGGGTTGACCCCCAAAAACCCACTGACCAAATAAATCCAAGAACTGCAGTAGGTAGGTGATGGTTTTTGGTTTGATAAAGGATTTAAAAGTGTCCGTTTCTGCTCTCTCGTCAACTCCGCTGTGAGGCAGTTCATAAGAGGGCTGTGGAAGGCTGTCTAAGGGGGAAAGGATTTCATTACAGTACTTAGCTTTGACAGGCTGTAAGCGGGGAAAAATATGTTGTTACCAAACATGGTTCGGGGAGGGGTGAAGTTAGGGAGAAGGGGAGAGAGATAAAACTCAAGTGTTGGACGCTGTGTTTACAAAGTGTGGGAGAGACTGAGCCTGAAGAGAGAGCTGACTCTACCATTAGTAGCTAACTTGTCATTTCAACATCAATGCAGTTGATGTAAAATAATCATATCTCAGATTTTTATGGATCCTTTAGGCACAAATCACAAAGATGAGAAGGACACTGCTTTCATGAAAGTAGAGAAGGAGGAGGAGGAGGAAGATGAAGATGAGAAAGATGATAGCGAGACAACAGTGCTAGACGGTGAGGAGGAATCAGATGACAAAGCCAAGGAGACTGAACCCCAGCAGCAGCAGAAGCAGCAGGCCTGGGCCCCCACTACCTACTCCACGTTTGGTAAAGAGGTGTTCTGCTACGTAGGAGAGGAGATCAGCATCTTGGAGGCCTTGGACTCTTACGGTGCTGTCATCTGGCCAGCGGTGAGTTAGTCTACTATTTAACATGTCATTCATAGATGGATGTAGGATAACGACTAATTAATATGATGGATGATGATTGATGGTGGTGATGAGGATGGTGATGATGATTTATGAAGTTCTAACAACTATAATGATGGTTTCTATAGTAACTATGGTTGAAGTTCTAACAACTATAATGATGGTTTCTATAGTAACTATGGTTGAAGTTCTAACAACTATAATGATGGTTTCTATAGTAACTACGGTTGAAGTTCTAACAACTATAATGATGGTTTCTATAGTAACTATGGTTGAAGTTCTAACAACTATAATGATGGTTTCTATAGTAACTATGGTTGAAGGTCTAACAACTATAATGATGGTTTCTATAGTAACTATGGTTGAAATTCTAACAACTATAATGATGGTTTCTATAGCAACTATGGTTGAAGTTCTAACAACTATAATGATAGTTTCTATAGTAACTATGGTTGAAGTTCTAACAACTATAATGAAGGTTTCTATAGTAACTGTGGTTGAAGTTCTAACAACTATAATGATGGTTTCTATAGTAACTATAGTTGAAGTTCTAACAACTACAATGATGGTTTCTATAGTAACTATGGTTGAAGTTCTAACAACTATAATTTATTTTTATTTTTTTATTTAACCTTTATTTAACCAGGAAGGGCTCATTGAGATTTAAAATCTCCTTTTCAAGAGCGTCCTGGCCAAGACAGGCAGTACCAAGTCATTACAAAAATTACAGACAAACAACATGAAAAACTACAAGTAATCTAGTAAAAACCATAGAATTCACAAGAGTATAACAAAATCAAAAACAGCAAATTAAAAACATTGACAGGTCAGGGAATCAGTCTCAAGATCATTCATCAGTGATTTAAAAATACCAAATCGGGACAAGTTCTTCCAGTTTAAAAGTATTTTGTAAGGCGTTCCAAGACGATGGCACAGAGTACATAAAAGACCTTTTACCAAATTCAGTTTGGACATTTGGAACCGTTAGCAGGATAAAGTCCAGCGAACGAAGAGACGACCCACCACATTTCTGAACAATAAAAATGCCAAAATAAAAAGGTAGTAAACCCAAAATGGCTTTGTGAATAAAAGTATACCAGTGACTGAGCCTACGAGTGACTAGAGAAGGCCAGCCAACCCTGGTATACAAAGTGCAGTGGTGCGTAAGGGTTTTGCAGTTTAAAATAAATCTCAAAGTGCCATGGTAAAGGGTATCAATTGATCTCAAACACTGAGCGGAAGCATTCATATATAAAATATCCCCATAGTCTAGTAAAGGCATAAATGTAGCTGATACTAGCCTCCTTCTGGCTTCAAAAGAAAAACAGGCCTTATTCCTGAAATAAAATCCCAATTTCAGCTTCAATGTTTTTGTAAGTTGTTGAATATGCAATTTAAAAGAGAGGCCGTCATCAATTAAAATTCCAAGATATTTATATGAGGTTACAACCTCAATCTCCTTGCCCTGACAGGTAGTAATAGGTGAAAGGTTCAGAGGTCTATTTCTTGTTTTAGAAAACACCATTAGTTTAGTTTTGTCAGTATTGAGGATAAGCTTCAATTGACACAAGGTATGTTGAACAGTATAAAAAGCAGTTTGCAAGTTCTGGAAAGCTTTTGTAAGAGACGAGGCACAACAGTAAAAAACAGTATCATTAGCATGAAAATGAAGTTAATAATGATGGTTTCTATAGTAACTATGGTTGAGGTTCTACCAACTATAATGATTGTTTCTATAGTAACTATGGTTGAGGTTCTACCAACTATAATGATGGTTTCTATAGTAACTATGGTTGAGGTTCTACCAACTATAATGATGGTTTCTATAGTAACTATGGTAGAAGTTCTAACAACTATAATGATGGTTTCTATAGTAACTACAGTTGAAGTTCTAACAACTATAATGATGGTTTCTATAGTAACTACGGTTGAGGTTCTACCAACTATAAAGATGGTTTCTATAGTAACTATGGTTGAGGTTCTACCAACTATAATGATGGTTTCTATAGTAACTATGGTTGAGGTTCTACCAACTATAATGATGTTTTCTATAGTAACTATGGTTGCCTTCAGGCGTTGGCTCTGTGTCACTACCTAGAGACCAACGTTGAGCAGTTGAACCTGGAGGACAAGGCAGTGCTGGAGCTAGGAGCAGGCCCTGGCCTAGTGTCTATTGTAGCCACACTCCTAGGTGAGTCTGGACATTACATTCACTCATATTGTACATCTGAGGAGATCGGAGAGGTGTAAGTAATATGGAAACATTTATACCTAGCCTATCAAGGTGGCTAGCCAGGTGGAGGAGGTCCTAGCAAGGTGGCTAGCCAGGTGGAGGAGGTCCTAGCCAGGTGGAGGAGGTCCTAGCAAGGTGGAGGAGGTCCTAGCTAGGTGGAGGAGGTCCTATCAAGGTGGAGGAGGTCCTACCAAGGTGGAGGAGATCCTATCAAGGTGGAGGAGGTCCTATCAAGGTGGAGGAGGTCCTACCAAGGTGGAGGAGATCCTATCAAGGTGGAGGAGGTCCTACCAAGGTGGAGGAGGTCCTAGCAAGGTGGAGGAAGTCCTAGCAAGGTGGAGGAGGTCCTATCAAGGTGGAGGAGGTCCTACCAAGGTGGAGGAGATCCTACCAAGGTGGAGGAGGTCCTACCAAGGTGGAGGAGGTCCTACCAAGGTGGAGGAGGTCCTATCAAGGTGGAGGAGATCCTATCAAGGTGGTTAGCCAGGTGGAGGAGGTCCTAGCAAGGTGGAGGAGGTCCTAGCAAGGTGGAGGTCCTATCAAGGTGGAGGAGATCCTATCAAGGTGGAGGAGGTCCTAGCAAGGTGGCTAGCCAGGTGGAGGAGGTCCTAGCAAGGTGGCTAGCCAGGTGGAGGAGGTCCTAGCAAGGTGGAGGAGGTCCTAGCAAGGTGGAGGAGGTCCTATCAAGGTGGAGGAGATCCTATCAAGGTGGAGGAGGTCCTGTCAAGGTGGAGGAGATCCTACCAAGGTGGTTAGCAAGGTGGAGGAGGTCCTACCAAGGTGGAGGAGATCCTACCAAGGTGGTTAGCAAGGTGGAGGAGGTCCTACCAAGGTGGAGGAGGTCCTAGCAAGGTGGAGGAGGTCCTAGCAAGGTGGAGGAGGGCCTGTCAAGGTGGAGGAGGTCCTGTCAAGGTGGAGGAGGTCCTATCAAGGTGGAGGAGTTCCTGTCAAGGTGGAGGAGGTCCTGTCAAGGTGGAGGAGGTCCTAGCAAGGTGGAGGAGGTGCTATCAAGGTGGAGGAGGTCCCGGCATTCTATACCACTTACACCTATCCAACCTTTTCAGATCTGCATGGTGTCCTCGGCACTAGACGACTAGAGGCTAGGGGTTGATTTGGTACTGGCCACCTGTGTGTCTGTTAGTTGATTAACAGAGTGCTTCCTGTCCCCAGGTGCCTGGGTCACAGCTACAGACCTACCAGAGATCATAGGTAACCTGAGAGCCAACCTGCTCCGTAACACAAGAGGGCGCTGTAGGTACACTCCCCAAGCTGCAGCTTTGTCCTGGGGTCCTGACGTGGAACGCACCTACCCCAGATCCGTCTATCGCTATGACTACGTGCTGGCGGCTGACGTGGTGTATCACCATGACTACCTGGAAGAGCTGCTGTTCACCATGAGATACTTCTGCCGTCCAGGTTGATTGATTGATTGATTGGTTGATTGGTTGGTTGGTGGATTTATTGATTGAACAGTTTAAAAAATCCCAGAATATTTTATTCATTTTTTATTTCACCTTTATTTAACCAGGTAGGCTAGTTGAGAACAAATTCTCATTAACAACTGCGACCTGGCCAAGATAAAGCAAAGCAGTGCGACACAAACAACAACACAGAGTTACACATGGAATAAACAAGCGCACAGTCGATAACACAATATAACACATGAAAGCATTAAATGAGGCTTATTTCTCATGTGATCTTCAGGAACCACTCTGATCTGGGCCAACAAGGTCCGCCTCAAGACAGACCTGAGCTTCACAGAGAACTTCCAGAACACCTTCAACACCACACTGCTGGCTGAGACTGGAGAAGTAAACATATTCATGGGCACGTGTCGAGAAACAGAGGAGGAACCAGAGCTGGTCCCAGGAAAACAACAGGAAGAGGAGGAGGAAGAACATGTCACAGAGCGTTTACAGGAGGAGGAAAATGGTTTAGAGGAAAAGGAGGAAGAGTTTAAGGCAGATGAAACAACTGAGAACGAGGAAGAAGACGAGACACAGAAGAAAGGACTGAAAGAGGAGAACAAGGACAGAGAAAACCAGGAAGACTCTCAGGATTGCAGAGACGATGAAGAGCAGCAGAATTCTGCTGGCTCACATTCTACCTCCGAATCAGAGCTTGGGGGTCTTGGTGAGCATCCAACCTACTGTAAATATACTAATTATAAGTTCTGAAAGGCCAGGAGGGGATCTCATTGTGTTGTTGAATTAGTTTAGTTTATTAGGATCCACATTAACTACTGCACATGCAGCAGCTACACTTCATGGATTCACTTGTGGTCTTCTTTATGTTTCTTTTGCAGAGGAGGCAGACACTCAGGACTCAAATGTCCAGCAGGAGGAGAGACCAGTCTGGGTCGAGCAGTTTGCAGAGGAGGCAGACACTCAGGACTCAAATGTCCAGCAGGAGGAGAGACCAGTCTGGGTCGAGCAGTTTGCAGAGGAGGCAGACACTCAGGACTCAAATGTCCAGCAGGAGGAGAGACCAGTCTGGGTCGAGCAGTTTGCAGAGGAGGCAGACACTCAGGACTCAAATGTCCAGCAGGAGGAGAGACCAGTCTGGGTCGAGCAGTTTGCAGAGGAGGCAGACACTCAGGACTCAAATGTCCAGCAGGAGGAGAGACCAGTCTGGGTCGAGCAGTTTGTTGTGAAGGCAGACAAAAGGTCAGAGGAACAAGACAACAGTTTGGAGGAGGAGGAGGAGGCTGATGCAGGTGATGGCAGTTGCCAAGCATGGGAGGAACAAACATTGGAACATAGTGATGAAGGATATGAGGATGATGACGATGAAGCAGAAAACACTAACTCCCGCTGTAGCACCGAAGTGACTGACGAAGACATTATCGGTGAGTTGTTGACACCATTATTTAAATCCCTAGATACTCAGACTCAATCATTCAAGAACACAAGTCTTCCATTGTCAGTACACACCCAGGAAATAGCAATGGTATGATCCATCCCCTATTAGAATGTGAATGAGTGGTTTGTTCCATTCCTGTGTAGAGGAGTTGGACACCAAGGAAGCCCAGCTGGATAATACCCACGTCCCCTGGATACGCCTGGACAGAGAGGTCTACTTCTATGCTGGGCACAAAATCAACATCGTCGAGGCAATGGACTCCCATGGCGGAGTGATATGGCCAGCAGTGAGTACAGTTCTACACTACATTTGGCGTTATCGGCAGGATAAATCACTACATTTGAAGTAGTCGGCAGGATAAATCACTACATTTGGCGTTGTCGGCAGGATAAATCACTACATTTGGCGTTGTCGGCAGGATAAATCACTACATTTGGCGTTGTCGGCAGGATAAATCACTACATTTGAAGTAGTCGGCAGGATAAATCCTTACATTTGGCGTTGTCGGCAGGATAAATCACTACATTTGGCGTTGTCGGCAGGATAAATCACTACATTTGAAGTAGTCGGCAGGATAAATCCTTACATTTGGCGTTGTCGGCAGGATAAATCACTACATTTGAAGTGGTCGGCAGGATAAATCACTACATTTGAAGTAGTCGGCAGGATAAATCGCTACATTTGAAGTAGTCGGCAGGATAAATCACTACATTTTAAGTAGTCGGCAGGATAAATCGCTACATTTGGCGTTGTCGGCAGGATAAATCGCTACATTTGGCGTTGTCGGCAGGATAAATCACTACATTTGAAGTAGTCGGCAGGATAAGTCACTACATTTGAAGTGGTCGGCAGGATAAATCACTACATTTGAAGTAGTCGGCAGGATAAATCGCTACATTTGAAGTAGTCGGCAGGATAAATCACAACATTTGAAGTAGTCGGCAGGATAAATCACTACATTTGAAGTGGTCGGCAGGATAAATCGCTACATTTGAAGTAGTCGGCAGGATAAATCGCTACATTTGAAGTAGTCGGCAGGATAAATCGCTACATTTGGAGTAGTCGGCAGGATAAATCGCTACATTTGAAGTAGTCGGCAGGATAAATCGCTACATTTGAAGTAGTCGGCAGGATAAATCGTTACATTTGGCGTTGTCGGCAGGATAAATCACTACATTTGAAGTAGTCAGCAGGATAAATCACTACATTTGGCGTTGTCGGCAGGATAAATCACTACATTTGGCTTTGTCGGCAGGATAAATCACTACATTTGGCATTGTCGGCAGGATAAATCGCTACATTTGAAGTAGTCGGCAGGATAAACCGTTACATTTGAAGTGGTCGGCAGGATAAATCGCTACATTTGAAGTAGTCGGCAGGATAAATCGCTACATTTGAAGTAGTCGGCAGGATAAACCGTTACATTTGAAGTGGTCGGCAGGATAAATCCCTACATTTGAAGTGGTCGGCAGGATAAATCCCTACATTTGAAGTGGTCGGCAGGATAAATCGCTACATTTGAAGTAGTCGGCAGGATAAATCACAACATTTGAAGTAGTCGGCAGGATAAATCACTACATTTGAAGTGGTCGGCAGGATAAATCGCTACATTTGAAGTAGTCGGCAGGATAAATCGCTACATTTGAAGTAGTCGGCAGGATAAATCGCTACATTTGAAGTAGTCGGCAGGATAAATCGCTACATTTGAAGTAGTCGGCAGGATAAATCGCTACATTTGGAGTAGTCGGCAGGATAAATCGCTACATTTGAAGTAGTCGGCAGGATAAATCGCTACATTTGAAGTAGTCGGCAGGATAAATCGCTACATTTGAAGTAGTCGGCAGGATAAATCGTTACATTTGGCGTTGTCGGCAGGATAAATCACTACATTTGAAGTAGTCAGCAGGATAAATCACTACATTTGGCGTTGTCGGCAGGATAAATCACTACATTTGGCTTTGTCGGCAGGATAAATCACTACATTTGGCATTGTCGGCAGGATAAATCGCTACATTTGAAGTAGTCGGCAGGATAAACCGTTACATTTGAAGTGGTCGGCAGGATAAACCGTTACATTTGAAGTGGTCGGCAGGATAAACCGTTACATTTGAAGTGGTCGGCAGGATAAATCACTACATTTGAAGTGGTCGGCAGGATAAATCGCTACATTTGAAGTAGTCGGCAGGATAAACCGTTACATTTGAAGTGGTCGGCAGGATAAACCGTTACATTTGAAGTGGTCGGCAGGATAAACCGTTACATTTGAAGTGGTCGGCAGGATAAATCGCTACATTTGAAGTAGTCGGCAGGATAAATCGCTACATTTGAAGTAGTCGGCAGGATAAACCGTTACATTTGAAGTGGTCGGCAGGATAAACCGTTACATTTGAAGTGGTCGGCAGGATAAATCCCTACATTTGAAGTGGTCGGCAGGATAAATCGCTACATTTGAAGTAGTCGGCAGGATAAACCGTTACATTTGAAGTGGTCGGCAGGATAAATCCCTACATTTGAAGTGGTCGGCAGGATAAATCCCTACATTTGAAGTGGTCGGCAGGATAAATCGCTACATTTGAAGTAGTCGGCAGGATAAATCACAACATTTGAAGTAGTCGGCAGGATAAATCACTACATTTGAAGTGGTCGGCAGGATAAATCGCTACATTTGAAGTAGTCGGCAGGATAAATCCCTACATTTGAAGTAGTCGGCAGGATAAATCACTACATTTGAAGTAGTCGGCAGGATAAATCGCTACATTTGAAGTAGTCGGCAGGATAAATCGCTACATTTGGATTAGTCGGCAGGATAAATCGCTACATTTGAAGTAGTCGGCAGGATAAATCGCTACATTTGAAGTAGTCGGCAGGATAAATCGTTACATTTGGCGTTGTCGGCAGGATAAATCACTACATTTGAAGTAGTCAGCAGGATAAATCACTACATTTGGCGTTGTCGGCAGGATAAATCACTACATTTGGCATTGTCGGCAGGATAAATCGCTACATTTGAAGTAGTCGGCAGGATAAACCGTTACATTTGAAGTGGTCGGCAGGATAAACCGTTACATTTGAAGTGGTCGGCAGGATAAATCGCTACATTTGAAGTAGTCGGCAGGATAAATCGCTACATTTGAAGTAGTCGGCAGGATAAACCGTTACATTTGAAGTGGTCGGCAGGATAAACCGTTACATTTGAAGTGGTCGGCAGGATAAATCCCTACATTTGAAGTGGTCGGCAGGATAAATCCCTACATTTGAAGTGGTCGGCAGGATAAATCGCTACATTTGAAGTAGTCAGCAGGGTAAATCAATGCAACAAACACTCACATGGAACAACAGGTAAGGTGTCTTCTTGCCTTTCAGTTCAGAATGCTCATCTACAGGGTAACAGACAAATGGACTACTGCCACCTAGTGGTGGACCTCTAAAAAGGTCCTACCTGCAACACACATGTGATGGAACACTAGGTGGTGATTGGCTACACATAGTAATATAATGTATTGGCTCCCCTGCAGGCGTTGGCTCTATGTAACTACCTGGAGACCAATACTGATGTGATAGATCTGAAAGGAAAGCAGGTTTTGGAACTGGGATCAGGGACAGGATTAGTGTCTATCGTCGCCAGTCTACTGGGTAAGTCTTACTGATTACCTTTGAGTTTTAGACTCTAATCCTATCAGCTGCTGTATCTGGTGATAGATGTGTTTTGTAGTCAGTTTTCTTGTTCTTCTGCTTCTTAAAAAGCTCCTAATGTAACGTGTCCCCCAGGTGCCCAGGTGACGGCCACCGACCTCCCAGACGTCCTTAGTAATCTGAGATACAACTTGCTCCGAAACACCAGAGGGCGCTCTAAATATACACCTGAGGTGACAGCTCTAACCTGGGGTCCTGAGGTGGAACGCACTTACCCTAGATCCGTGTATCGCTATGACTACGTGCTGGCGGCTGACGTGGTGTATCACCGCGACTTAGAGGAGCTGCTGTTCACCATGAGATACTTCTGTCGTCCGGGAACCACTCTGATCTGGGCCAACAAGGTCCGCCTCGAGACAAACCTGGTGTTCACTGAGGACTTCAAGAACACCTTCAACACCACCCTGCTGGCTGACATGGGAGAGGTTAAGATCTTCAAGGCCACGTGTAAAAGGTAGGGATTATGGAAAGAAGGATGAGGAACTACTGTCGACATCCTGCCGACTGTAACCAAGACTTCCCGTCTTTTCTTCTTCCTCTGAGAAATGCTTGAAGACAGAAGGCGGCCATCTTGGCTAATGGTAATGGACGTTGATGGACTACTGATGTTGTCAGTTGTTGATGTTCGATGTTCTACTTACCTGCTATATGTAGTACTTTATTGTTTACTTAGTTTTTACACATGTACTTAGATAGTTTATATTAATATTAAAATGTACGCACTTTGCTGTCTTGTTTCAGTTTGTTTTAATCAAATAATAATACCAATAATAATAATAATAATAATAATGGATATTGTAAGTATGCTGCTGATGGACCTGAGAAATACCAAACACACTCACAATGGGAGACAATTAGTCTTCCAAATCTTTTTATTCTGAATTATTTCCCCATTTGTGACATAATTCCATTACAGTGACTATGATAACAAAATAGTGTGTTGGTATTTTCCATATGTGGCCGGAAAAAAATATTTATATAAAATAATACTAAATGTAACCGAGTTAAAGAACATATACTGTAAATACTATAAATATACTTTAAATAAACATACCAGATATATGACAGAGAGAGATACTGTATATACTGACCTGGTCAGAAAAACTAAACGTCAAATAACATACTGGTCTGGGGGTTGGTCACAGTACAACAATACCACAACAACATACTGGTCTGGGGGTTGGTCACAGTACAACAATACCACAACAACATACTGGTCTGGGGGTTGGTCACAGTACAACAATACCACAACAACATACTGGGGGTTGGTCACAGTACAACAATACCACAACAACATACTGGGGGTTGGTCACAGTACAACAATACCACAACAACATACTGGGGGTTGGTCACAGTACAACAATACCACAACAACATACTGGTCTGGGGGTTGGTAACAGTACAACAATACCACAACAACATACTGGTCTGGGGGTTGGTCACAGTACAACAATACCACAACAACATACTGGTCTGGGGGTTGGTCACAGTACAACAATACCACAACAACATACTGGTCTGAGGGTTGGTCACAGTACAACAATACCACAACAATATACTGGTCTGGGGGTTGGTCACAGTACAACAATACCACAACAACATACTGGTCTGGGGGTTGGTCACAGTACAACAATACCACAACAATATACTGGTCTGGGGGTTGGTCACAGTACAACAATACCACAACAACATACTGGTCTGGGGGTTGGTCACAGTACAACAATACCACAACAATATACTGGGGTTGGTCACAGTACAACAATACCACAACAACATACTGGTCTGGGGGTTGGTCACAGTACAACAATACCACAACAATATACTGGTCTGGGGGTTGGTCACAGTACAACAATACCACAACAATATACTGGTCTGGGGGTTGGTCACAGTACAACAATACCACAACAATATACTGGTCTGGGGGTTGGTAACAGTACAACAATACCACAACAACATACTGGGGGTTGGTCACAGTACAACAATACCACAACAATATACTGGGGGTTGGTTACAGTACAACAATACCACAACAACATACTGGGGGTTGGTCACAGTACAACAATACCACAACAACATACTGGGGGTTGGTCACAGTACAACAATACCACAACAACATACTGGGGGTTGGTCACAGTACAACAATACCACAACAACATACTGGTCTGGGGGTTGGTCACAGTACAACAATACCACAACAATATACTGGTCTGGGGGTTGGTCACAGCACAACAATACCACAACAATATACTGGTCTGGGGGTTGGTCACATTACAACAATACCACAACAACATACTGGGGGTTGGTCACAGTACAACAATACCACAACAACATACTGGTCTGGGGGTTGGTCACAGTACAACAATACCACAACAACATACTGGTCTGGGGGTTGGTCACAGTACAACAATACCACAACAATATACTGGTCTGGGGGTTGGTCACAGTACAACAATACCACAACAACATACTGGTCTGGGGGTTGGTAACAGTACAACAATACCACAACAATATACTGGTCTGGGGGTTGGTCACAGTACAACAATACCACAACAACATACTGGGGGTTGGTCACAGTACAACAATACCACAACAATATACTGGTCTGGGGGTTGGTCACAGTACAACAATACCACAACAATATACTGGGGGTTGGTCACAGTACAACAATACCACAACAACATACTGGTCTGGGGGTTGGTCACAGTACAACAATACCACAACAATATACTGGGGGTTGGTCACAGTACAACAATACCACAACAACATACTGGGGGTTGGTTACAGTACAACAATACCACAACAACATACTGGTCTGGGGGTTGGTCACAGTACAACAATACCACAACAACATACTGGTCTGGGGGTTGGTCACAGTACAACAATACCACAACAACATACTGGTCTGGGGGTTGGTCACAGTACAACAATACCACAACAACATACTGGTCTGGGGGTTGGTCACAGTACAACAATACCACAACAACATACTGGGGGTTGGTCACAGTACAACAATACCACAACAACATACTGGTCTGGGGGTTGGTCACAGTACAACAATACCACAACAATATACTGGGGGTTGGTCACAGTACAACAATACCACAACAACATACTGGTCTGGGGGTTGGTCACAGTACAACAATACCACAACAACATACTGGTCTGGGGGTTGGTCACAGTACAACAATACCACAACAACATACTGGTCTGGGGGTTGGTCACAGTACAACAATACCACAACAACATACTGGGGGTTGGTCACAGTACAACAATACCACAACAACATACTGGGGGTTGGTCACAGTACAACAATACCACAACAACATACTGGGGGTTGGTCACAGTACAACAATACCACAACAACATACTGGGGGTTGGTCACAGTACAACAATACCACAACAACATACTGGGGGTTGGTCACAGTACAACAATACCACAACAACATACTGGTCTGGGGGTTGGTCACAGTACAACAATACCACAACAACATACTGGTCTGGGGGTTGGTCACAGTACAACAATACCACAACAATATACTGGTCTGGGGGTTGGTCACAGTACAACAATACCACAACAACATACTGGTCTGGGGGTTGGTCACAGTACAACAATACCACAACAACATACTGGGGGTTGGTCACAGTACAACAATACCACAACAATATACTGGTCTGGGGGTTGGTCACAGTACAACAATACCACAACAATATACTGGTCTGGGGGTTGGTCACAGTACAACAATACCACAACAACATACTGGGGGTTGGTCACAGTACAACAATACCACAACAACATACTGGGGGTTGGTCACAGTACAACAATACCACAACAACATACTGGGGGTTGGTCACAGTACAACAATACCACAACAATATACTGGTCTGGGGGTTGGTCACAGTACAACAATACCACAACAATATACTGGTCTGGGGGTTGGTCACAGTACAACAATACCACAACAATATACTGGTCTGGGGGTTAGTCACAGTACAACAATACCACAACAATATACTGGGGGTTGGTCACAGTACAACAATACCACAACAATATACTGGTCTGGGGGTTGGTCACAGTACAACAATACCACAACAATATACTGGGGGTTGGTCACAGTACAACAATACCACAACAATATACTGGTCTGGGGGTTGGTCACAGTACAACAATACCACAACAACATACTGGTCTGGGGGTTGGTCACAGTACAACAATACCACAACAATATACTGGTCTGGGGGTTGGTCACAGTACAACAATACCACAACAATATACTGGGGGTTGGTCACAGTACAACAATACCACAACAATATACTGGTCTGGGGGTTGGTCACAGTACAACAATACCACAACAATATACTGGTCTGGGGGTTGGTCACAGTACAACAATACCACAACAACATACTGGTCTGGGGGTTGGTCACAGTACAACAATACCACAACAATATACTGGGGGTTGGTCACAGTACAACAATACCACAACAATATACTGGTCTAGGGGTTGGTCACAGTACAACAATACCACAACAATATACTGGTCTAGGGGTTGGTCACAGTACAACAATACCACAACAATATACTGGTCTGGGGGTTGGTCACAGTACAACAATACCACAACAACATACTGGGGGTTGGTCACAGTACAACAATACCACAACAACATACTGGTCTGGGGGTTGGTCACAGTACAACAATACCACAACAATATACTGGTCTGGGGGTTGGTCACAGTACAACAATACCACAACAATATACTGGTCTGGGGGTTGGTCACAGTACAACAATACCACAACAACATACTGGTCTGGGGGTTGGTCACAGTACAACAATACCACAACAATATACTGGTCTGGGGGTTGGTCACAGTACAACAATACCACAACAATATACTGGTCTGGGGGTTGGTCACAGTACAACAATACCACAACAACATACTGGGGGTTGGTCACAGTACAACAATACCACAACAATATACTGGGGGTTGGTCACAGTACAACAATACCACAACAACATACTGGGGGTTGGTTACAGTACAACAATACCACAACAACATACTGGGGGTTGGTCACAGTACAACAATACCACAACAACATACTGGTCTGGGGGTTGGTCACAGTACAACAATACCACAACAACATACTGGTCTGGGGGTTGGTCACAGTACAACAATACCACAACAATATACTGGTCTGGGGGTTGGTCACAGTACAACAATACCACAACAATATACTGGGGGTTGGTTACAGTACAACAATACCACAACAATATACTGGTCTGGGGGTTAGTCACAGTACAACAATACCACAACAACATACTGGTCTGGGGGTTGGTCACAGTACAACAATACCACAACAACATACTGGTCTGGGGGTTGGTCACAGTACAACAATACCACAACAATATACTGGTCTGGGGGTTGGTCACAGTACAACAATACCACAACAATATACTGGTCTGGGGGTTGGTCACAGTACAACAATACCACAACAACATACTGGTCTGGGGGTTGGTCACAGTACAACAATACCACAACAACATACTGGGGGTTGGTCACAGTACAACAATACCACAACAATATACTGGTCTGGGGGTTGGTCACAGTACAACAATACCACAACAATATACTGGTCTGGGGGTTGGTCACAGTACAACAATACCACAACAATATACTGGGGGTTGGTCACAGTACAACAATACCACAACAACATACTGGTCTGGGGGTTGGTCACAGTACAACAATACCACAACAATATACTGGTCTGGGGGTTGGTCACAGTACAACAATACCACAACAACATACTGGTCTGGGGGTTGGTCACAGTACAACAATACCACAACAACATACTGGGGGTTGGTCACAGTACAACAATACCACAACAACATACTGGGGGTTGGTCACAGTACAACAATACCACAACAATATACTGGTCTGGGGGTTGGTCACAGTACAACAATACCACAACAATATACTGGTCTGGGGGTTGGTCACAGTACAACAATACCACAACAATATACTGGTCTGGGGGTTGGTCACAGTACAACAATACCACAACAACATACTGGGGGTTGGTCACAGTACAACAATACCACAACAACATACTGGTCTGGGGGTTGGTCACAGTACAACAATACCACAACAACATACTGGTCTGGGGGTTGGTCACAGTACAACAATACCACAACAATATACTGGTCTGGGGGTTGGTCACAGTACAACAATACCACAACAATATACTGGTCTGGGGGTTGGTCACAGTACAACAATACCACAACAATATACTGGTCTGGGGGTTGGTCACAGTACAACAATACCACAACAATATACTGGGGGTTGGTCACAGTACAACAATACCACAACAATATACTGGTCTGGGGGTTGGTCACAGTACAACAATACCACAACAACATACTGGGGGTTGGTCACAGTACAACAATACCACAACAATATACTGGGGGTTGGTCACAGTACAACAATACCACAACAACATACTGGTCTGGGGGTTGGTCACAGTACAACAATACCACAACAACATACTGGTCTGGGGGTTGGTCACAGTACAACAATACCACAACAACATACTGGTCTGGGGGTTGGTCACAGTACAACAATACCACAACAATATGCTGGTCTGGGGGTTGGTCACAGTACAACAATACCACAACAATATACTGGTCTGGGGGTTGGTCACAGTACAACAATACCACAACAATATGCTGGTCTGGGGGTTGGTCACAGTACAACAATACCACAACAATATACTGGTCTGGGGGTTGGTCACAGTACAACAATACCACAACAATATACTGGTCTGGGGGTTGGTCACAGTACAACAATACCACAACAATATGCTGGTCTGGGGGTTGGTCACAGTACAACAATACCACAACAATATGCTGGTCTGGGGGTTGGTCACAGTACAACAATACCACAACAATATACTGGTCTGGGGGTTGGTCACAGTACAACAATACCACAACAATATACTGGGGGTTGGTCACAGTACAACAATACCACAACAATATGCTGGTCTGGGGGTTGGTCACAGTACAACAATACCACAACAACATACTGGTCTGGGGGTTGGTCACAGTACAACAATACCACAACAACATACTGGGGGTTGGTCACAGTACAACAATACCACAACAATATGCTGGTCTGGGGGTTGGTCACAGTACAACAATACCACAACAATATACTGGTCTGGGGGTTGGTCACAGTACAACAATACCACAACAATATGCTGGTCTGGGGGTTGGTCACAGTACAACAATACCACAACAATATACTGGTCTGGGGGTTGGTCACAGTACAACAATACCACAACAATATGCTGGTCTGGGGGTTGGTCACAGTACAACAATACCACAACAATATACTGGTCTGGGGGTTGGTCACAGTACAACAATACCACAACAATATACTGGTCTGGGGGTTGGTCACAGTACAACAATACCACAACAACATACTGGTCTGGGGGTTGGTCACAGTACAACAATACCACAACAACATACTGGTCTGGGGGTTGGTCACAGTACAACAATACCACAACAATATACTGGTCTGGGGGTTGGTCACAGTACAACAATACCACAACAACATACTGGTCTGGGGGTTGGTCACAGTACAACAATACCACAACAATATACTGGTCTGGGGGTTGGTCACAGTACAACAATACCACAACAACATACTGGTCTGGGGGTTGGTCACAGTACAACAATACCACAACAACATACTGGTCTGGGGGTTGGTCACAGTACAACAATACCACAACAATATGCTGGTCTGGGGGTTGGTCACAGTACAACAATACCACAACAATATACTGGTCTGGGGGTTGGTCACAGTACAACAATACCACAACAATATGCTGGTCTGGGGGTTGCCTCCAAGCTGCCATTTGAATCAGTTCACCCGGCAACCTCTGCCCTCTATGATAGGTTAAATCTAGAAATGGCTTGCTATTGGTTACCAAGTCAAAACAAGTATGAAAGGTCACAGTACAACAATACCACAACAGAATCAGACACCGACATCACTCCTTCTCTCTGTGGACCAGCCATCTCCTTTGGCCCTGTCCCCCTCATCAGACCCCCCAGACCCCTCATACCGAGCTATGTAGGGCAGAGGCAGGGGCATACCAAGGACCTCCGACAAAAAGGGTTTCAGCCTGGATTAGATTTGGTTTTAACGGTCATATCAGAAACCCGAGAGCTGGCATATCCAGGTCAAATACTCATACCCAGGCCAAACGCTGACGAAATCAAAACAGTTTTTAACGGAGGTCAGAGTTACAAATTCCCCCTGATGACCTGTCTTGGGGTCTGCCAGGGGTCTGACATATGAGATTGCACTGCAGAAAGCCATATTCTATTACCCCTGTCCTCTGGTGGGTCTATGAGAGCAGAGCAGCTAGCAGACAGCCCTGTTCTGTTACCCCTGTCCTCTGGTGGATCTATGAGAGAGAATAGAGCCAGAATAGAGATAGAATAGAGATAGAATAGAGCCAGAATATAGATAGAATAGAGCCAGAATAGAGCCAGAATAGAGCCAGAACAGAGCCCGAATAGAGATAGAATAGAGCCAGAATAGAGCCAGAATAGAGATAGAATAGAGCCAGAATAGAGCCAGAACAGAGCCAGAATAGAGATAGAATAGAGCCAGAATAGAGCCAGAATAGAGATAGAATAGAGCCAGAATAGAGTCAGAATAGAGATAGAATCGAGTCAGAATAGAGTCAGAATAGAGCCAGAATAGAGATAGAAGAGCCAGAATAGAGATAGAATAGAGACAGAATAGAGACAGAACAGAGCCAGAATAGAGATAGCAGAGCCAGAATAGAGATAGAATAGAGATAGAATAGAGATAGAATAGAGTCAGAATAGAGATAGAATAGAGCCAGAATAGACATAGAATAGAGCCAGAATAGAGGAAGAATAGATCCAGAATAGAGTCAGAATAGAGATAGAATAGAGCCAGAATAGACATAGAATAGAGCCAGAATAGAGATAGAATAGAGTCAGAATAGAGATAGAATAAAGCCAGAACAGAGATATAATAGAGATAGAATAGAGCCAGAATAGAGATAGAATAGAGCCAGAATAGAGTCAGAATAGAGATAGAATAGAGTCAGAATAGGGTCAGAATAGAGATAGAATAGAGCCAGAATAGGGATAGAATAGAGCCAGAATAGAGATAGAATAGAGTCAGAATAGAGATAGAACAGAGCCAGAATAGAGACAGAATAGAGATAGAATAGAGCCAGAATAGAGATAGAATAGAGCCAGAATAGAGGAAGAATAGATCCAGAATAGAGTCAGAATAGAGATAGAATAGAGCCAGAATAGACATAGAATAGAGCCAGAATAGACATAGAATAGAGCCAGAATAGAGATAGAATAGAGTCAGAATAGAGAAAGAATAGAGCCAGAATAGAGATAGCAGAGCCAGAATAGAGATAGAATAGAGATAGTATAGAGATAGAATAGAGCCAGAATAGGGATAGAATAGAGCCAGAATAGAGCCAGAATAGAGTCAGAATAGGGATAGAATAGAGCCAGAATAGAGATAGAATAGAGACAGAATAGAGATAGAATAGAGATAGAATAGAGATAGAACAGAGCCAGAATAGAGACAGAATAGAGATAGAATAGAGCCAGAATAGAGATAGAATAGAGCCAGAATAGAGGAAGAATAGATCCAGAATAGAGTCAGAATAGAGATAGAATAGAGCCAGAATAGACATAGAATAGAGCCAGAATAGAGATAGAATAGAGTCAGAATAGAGATAGAATAGAGCCAGAACAGAGATATAATAGAGATAGAATAGAGCCAGAATAGAGATAGAATAGAGCCAGAATAAAGTCAGAATAGAGATAGAATAGAGTCGGAATAGGGTCAGAATAGAGATAGAATAGAGCTAGAATAGAGCCAGAATAGAGCCAGAATAGAGATAGAATAGAGTCAGAATAGGGATAGAATAGAGCCAGAATAGAGCCAGAATAGAGATAGAATAGAGTCAGAATAGAGATAGAACAGAGCCAGAATAGAGACAGAATAGAGATAGAATAGAGCCAGAATAGAGATAGAATAGAGCCAGAATAGAGGAAGAATAGATCCAGAATAGAGTCAGAATAGAGATAGAATAGAGCCAGCAATAGACATAGAATAGAGCCAGAATAGAGATAGAATAGAGTCAGAATAGAGATAGAATAGACCCAGAATAGAGATAGCAGAGCCAGAATAGAGATAGAATAGAGATAGAATAGAGATAGAATAGAGCCAGAATAGGGATAGAATAGAGCCAGAGTAGAGCCAGAATAGATTCGGAATAGGGATAGAATAGAGCCAGAATAAAGATAGAATAGAGCCAGAATAGAGATAGAATAGAGATAGAATAGAGATAGAACAGAGCCAGAATAGAGGAAGAATAGATCCAGAATAGAGTCAGAATAGAGATAGAATAGAGCCAGAATAGACATAGAATAGAGCCAGAATAGAGATAGAATAGAGTCAGAATAGAGATAGAATAGAGCCAGAACAGAGATATAATAGAGATAGAATAGAGCCAGAATAGAGATAGAATAGAGCCAGAAAAGAGTCAGAATGGAGATAGAATAGAGTCAGAATAGGGTCAGAATAGAGATAGAATAGAGCTAGAATAGAGCCAGAATAGAGCCAGAATAGAGATAGAATAGAGTCAGAATAGTAATAGAATAGAGCCAGAATAGAGCCAGAATAGAGATAGAATAGAGTCAGAATAGAGATAGAATAGAGCCAGAATAGAGCCAGAATAGAGGAAGAATAGAGCCAGAATAGAGGAAGAATAGAGCCAGAATAGAGATAGAATAGCGCCAGAATAGAGATAGAATAGATCCAGAATAGAGCCAGAATAGAGCCAGAATAGAGCCAGAACAGAGCCAGAATAGAGCCAGAATAGAGCCAGAATAGATCCAGAATAGAGCCAGAATAGAGCTAGAATAGAGCCAGAAAAGAGCCAGAATAGAGATAGAACAGAGCCAGAATAGAGGAAGAATAGAGCCAGAATATAGATAGAATAGAGCCAGAATAGAGATAGAATAGAGCCAGAATAGATCCAGAATAGAGATAGAATAGAGCCAGAATAGATCCAGAATAGAGCCAGAATAGAGCCAGAAGAGAGATAGAATAGAGCCAGAATAGATCCAGAACAGAGCCAGAACAGAGCCAGAATAGAGATAGAATAGAGCCAGAATATAGATAGAATAGAGCCAGAATAGAGATAGAATAGAGCCAGAATAGATCCAGAATAGAGCCAGAACAGAGCCAGAATAGAGGAAGAATAGAGCCAGAATATAGATAGAATAGAGCCAGAATAGAGATAGAATAGAGCCAGAATAGAGCTAGAATAGAGCCAGAATAGAGCCAGAATAGAGCTAGAATAGAGCCAGAATAGAGCCAGAACAGAGCCAGAATAGAGCCAGAACAGAGATAGAACAGAGCCAGAATAGAGCCAGAATAGAGCCAGAATAGATCCAGAATAGAGCCAGAACAGAGATAGAATAGAGCCAGAATAGAGATAGAATGTTTTCATGCTGTATTTTTCTTGCTGTATTATTCATGCTGTATTTTTCTTGCTGTATTTTTCATGCTGTATTTTTCCATGCAGGAAGGAATATGAGGAGTATATGGACTGACATGTTATTTTGGGTGAGATGTTAGTTCCATTAGTTGCTTGACCGTACATTTAGTGTAACATAGTTTTCTGTGAGGCGGTCCATATGGAGGGATGATAGAGGCTAGAGGGGGTGGGTCTGGGTGTCATTACAGTACGTATGGGGATGAGAGATGCTAGAGGGGGGGGGGGTTCTGGGTGTCATTACAGTACGTATGGGGGGATAATAGAGGCTAGAGGGGGAGGGGGGGAGGGGATCTGGGTGTCATTACAGTACTTAGCTTTGACAGGCTGTGAGCAGCAAAAAATATGTTGCTACCAAACATGGTCCGGGGAGGGGTGAAGTTAGGGAGGGGGGAGAGAGAGATAAAAACTCAAGTGTTGGACGCTGTGTTTACAAAGTGTGGGAGAGGCTGAGCCTGAAGAGAGGGCTGACTGTACCATTAGTAGCCAACCTGTCAACACAACATCAGCTACGATACTATATATCAGTGCAGTTGAAGTAACTTTGTAATTTATCCGGTTTCTATGGATCCTTTATGCACACCTCACCAAGAGGAGAAGAAGACTGTGATCGTGAAGGAAGAGGAGGAGGAGGAAACTGTGATTGTGAAGGAAGAGGAGGAGGAGGAAGATGAAGATGAGAAAGATGATAGCGAGACAACAGTGATAGACGGTGAGGAGGAATCAGATGACAAAGCCAAGGAGACTGAACCCCAGCAGCAGAAGAAGCAGGCCTGGGCCCCCACTACCTACTCCACGTTTGGTAAAGAGGTGTTCTGCTACGTAGGAGAGGAGATCAGCATCTTGGAGGCCTTGGACTCTTACGGTGCTGTCATCTGGCCAGCGGTGAGTTAGTCTACTATTTAACATGACGCTCATAGATAACGATGATAGCAGTGACGACGATTAGGACGGAAGGAAGGAGGGAGATACCACAGGGGTCTGAAACTCCTGGTTTACAGACCACATCAGGCCTGCAAGTCACATTATTCTGGTTTGCAAACGTGCTGGAATTATTATTGTAATCCAGCCAGATTGAGAAAATCCAACAGTTGGAACCTTTAATCTCCCTCAGCCTGCATAAGAGTGACTGCCAGGGTATGAATATTCATTATTCAGACTTTAATCTCCCTCAGCCTGCATAAGAATGACTACCAGGGTATGAATATTCATTATTCAGACTTTAATCTCCCTCAGCTTGTATAAGAATGACTGCCAGGGTATGAATATTCATTATTCAGACTTTAATCTCCCTCAGCCTGCATTAGAATGACTGCCAGGGTATGAATATTCATTATTCAGACTTTAATCTCCCTCAGCCTGCATAAGAATAACTGCCAGGGTATGAATATTTATTATTCAGACTTTAATCTCCCTCAGCTTGCATAAGAATGACTGCCAGGGTATGAATATTCCTTATTCAGACTTTAATATCCCCCAGCCTGCATAAGAATGACTGCCAGGGTATGAATATTCATTATTCAGACTTTAATCTCCCTCAGCCTGCATAAGAATGACTGCCAGGGTATGAATATTCATTATTCAGACTTTAATCTCCCTCAGCCTGCATAAGAATGACTGCCAGGGTATGAATATTCATTATTCAGACTTTAATCTCCCTCAGCCTGCATAAGAATGACTGCCAGGGTATGAATATTCATTATTCAGACTTTAATCTCCCTCAGCCTGCATAAGAATGACTGCCAGGGTATGAATATTCATTATTCAGACGTCCTAATTCATTTGAACTGGAACCGCCGTCTCAGTAACGGGGGCAATAAGTCCAACTTATAATTAGTTTAGAAAAATGTATGTTATTTATGTTTGTGTATCATAAGATTAAATCAATCAATGTAATATGCAAAAACACAGGTATTGAAACCAACAATTCTAAAAATCAACCTACAATAGAGCATTCTGGGAAATATGATAAGTATGGATGTGGTATTCAGTGGTTTTGATTAAACATGAATTTGTAATTTTACTCAACGAGCTTGTTCAAATTCAGCTCACTTCGAGGATTTAACAAAGTAGCTCAAATTCTTTTCCTTTTGAAGTCCAATGAACTCACAGAATAACGCGGATTAAGTGTAAATGGAGGAGGATGATTGGTTAAATGTTTCACAGTGTGGATGGAGGAGGATGATTGGTTAAATGTTTCACAGTGTGGATGGAGGAGGAGGATGATTGGTTAAATGTTTCACAGTGTGGATGGAGGAGGATGATTGGTTAAATGTTTCACAGTGTGGATGGAGGAGGATGATTGGTTAAATGTTTCACAGTGTGGATGAGGAGGAGGATGATTGGTTAAATGTTTCACAGTGTGGATGGAGGAGGATGATGATTGGTTAAATGTTTCACAGTGTGGATGGAGGAGGATGATTGGTTAAATGTTTCACAGTGTGGATGGAGGAGGATGATGATTGGTTAAATGTTTCACAGTGTGGATGGAGGAGGATGATGATTGGTTAAATGTTTCACTGTGTGGATGGAAGAGGATGATTGGTTAAATGTTTCACAGTGTGGATGAGGAGGAGGATGATTGGTTAAATGTTTCACAGTGTGGATGGAGGAGGGTGATGATTGGTTAAATGTTTCACAGTGTGGATGGAGGAGGATGATTGGTTAAATGTTTCACAGTGTGGATGGAGGAGGATGATTGGTTAAATGTTTCACAGTGTGGATGGAGGAGGATGATGATTGGTTAAATGTTTCACAGTGTGGATGGAGGAGGATGATTGGTTAAATGTTTCACAGTGTGGATGGAGGAGGATGATTAATGTTTAACAACTATAATGATGGTTTCTATAGTAACTATGGTTGAAGTTCTAACAACTATAATGATGGTTTCTATAGTAACTATGGTTGAAGTTCTAACAACTATAATGATGGTTTCTATAGTAACTGTGGTAGAAGTTCTAACAACTACAAAGATGGTTTCTATAGTAACTATGGTTGAAGTTCTAACAACTGTAATGATGGTTTCTATAGTAACTATGGTTGCCTTCAGGCGTTGGCTCTGTGTCACTACCTAGAGACCAACGTTGAGCAGTTGAACCTGGTGGACAAGGCAGTGCTGGAGCTAGGAGCAGGCCCTGGCCTAGTGTCTATTGTAGCCACACTCCTAGGTGAGTCTGGGCATTACATTCACTCATATTGTACATCTGAGGAGATCGGAGAGGTGTAAGTAACATGGAAACATTTATACCTAGCCTATCAAGGTGGCTAGCCAGGTGGAGGAGGTCCTAGCAAGGTGGCTAGCCAGGTGGAGGAGGTCCTAGCAAGGTGGAGGAGGTCCTATCAAGGTGGAGGAGGTCCTATCGAAGTGGATAGCAAGGTGGAGGAGGTCCTATCAAGGTGGCTATCAAGATGGAGGAGGTCCTAGCAAGGTGGAGGAGGTCCTATCAAGGTGGAGGAGGTCCTATCAAGGTGGAGGAGGTCCTAGCCAGGTGGGGGAGGTCCTGTCAAGGTGGATAGCCAGGTGGAGGAGGTCCTATCAAGATGGAGGAGGTCCTATCAAGATGGAGGAGGTCCTATCAAGGTGGAGGAGGTCCTATCAAGGTGGAGGAGGTCCTATCAAGGTGGCTATCAAGGTGGAGGAGGTCCTATAGAGGTGGAGGAGGTCCTATCAAGGTGGAGGAGGTCCTATCAAGGTGGCTATCAAGGTGGAGGAGGTCCTATCAAGGTGGAGGAGGTCCTATCGAAGTGGATAGCAAGGTGGAGGAGGTCCTATCAAGATGGAGGAGGTCCTAGCAAGGTGGAGGAGGTCCTATCAAGGTGGAGGAGGTCCTATCAAGGTGGAGGAGGTCCTGTCAAGGTGGATAGCAAGGTGGAGGAGGTCCTATCAAGGTGGCTATCAAGATGGAGGAAGTCCTAGCAAGGTGGAGGAGGTCCTATCAAGGTGGAGGAGGTCCTATCAAGGTGGCTATCAAGATGGAGGAGGTCCTAGCAAGGTGGAGGAGGTCCTATCAAGATGGAGGAGGTCCTAGCAAGGTGGAGGAGGTCCTATCAAGGTGGAGGAGGTCCTATCAAGGTGGAGGAGGTCCTATCAAGGTGGAGGAGGTCCAATCAAGGTGGCTATCAAGGTGGAGGAGGTCCTGTCAAGGTGGATAGCAAGGTGGAGGAGGTCCTACCAAGGTGGATAGCTAGGTGGAGGAGGTCCTATCAAGGTGGAGGAGGTCCTATCAAGGTGGAGGAGGTCCTATCAAGGTGGCTATCAAGGTGGAGGAGGTCCTATAGAGGTGGAGGAGGTCCTATCAATGTGGAGGAGGTCCTATCAAGGTGGCTATCAAGGTGGAGGAGGTCCTATCAAGGTGGAGGAGGTACTATCAAGGTGGCTATCAAGGTGGAGGAGGTCCTATCAAGGTGGAGGAGGTCCTATCAAGGTGGAGGAGGTCCTATCGAAGTGGATAGCAAGGTGGAGGAGGTCCTATCAAGGTGGCTATCAAGGTGGAGGAGGTCCTATCAAGATGGAGGAGGTCCTAGCAAGGTGGAGGGGGTCCTATCAAGGTGGAGGAGGTCCTATCAAGGTGGAGGAGGTCTTATTAAAGTGGCTAGCAAGGTGAAGGAGGTCCTGGCATTCTATACCACTTACACCTATCCAACCTTTTCAGATCTGCATGGTGTCCTAGGCGCTAGACGACTAGAGGCTAGGGGTTGATTTGCTACTGGCCACCTGTGTGTCTGTTGTCTGATTAACAGAGTGCTTCCTGTCCCCAGGTGCCTGGGTCACAGCTACAGACCTACCAGAGATCATAGGTAACCTGAGAGCCAACCTGCTCCGTAACACAAGAGGGCGCTGTAGGTACACTCCCCAAGCTGCAGCTCTGTCCTGGGGTCCTGACGTGGAACGCAGCTACCCCAGATCCGTCTATCGCTATGACTACGTGCTGGCGGCTGACGTGGTGTATCACCACGACTACCTGGAAGAGCTGCTGTTCACCATGAGATACTTCTGCCGTCCAGGTTGATTGATTGGTTGGATGAATAGTTGATTTATTGAACAGTTTTAAAGTACAACAAATCCCAGAACGCAAGGCATGAAAGCCTTAAACAACTCATTTTATTTCCCTCAGGAACCACTCTGATCTGGGCCAACAAGGTCCGTTTTCCCACAGACCTGGTGTTCACTGAGGACTTCAAGAACACCTTCAACACCACCCTGCTGGCTGACATGGGAGAGGTTAAGATCTTCATGGCCACGTGTAGAGAGACAGAAGAAAACCTTCAACACCACCCTGCTGGCTGACATGGGAGAGGTTAAGATCTTCAAGGCCACGTGTAGAGAGACAGAAGAAAACCTTCAACACCACCCTGCTGGCTGACATGGGAGAGGTTAAGATCTTCAAGGCCACGTGCAGAGAGACAGAGGAACACCTTCAACACCACCCTGCTGGTTGAGATGGGAGAGGTTTATGCCCATGTGTAAAAGGTAGGGATTAGGGAAGACAAAGGAATAGTTAACATCCTGCAGACTATGCCAAATGTAACCAAGACTTCCTGTCTTTTCTTCTTCTTCTGAGAAATGCTTGAAGACAGAAGGCGGCCATCTTGGCTAATGGTAATGGACGTTGATGGACTACTGATGTTGATGTTTGATGTTCTACTTACTACTTACCTGCTATACGTAGTACTTTATTGTTTACTTAGTTGTTACATGTAGTTTCTATTGATACTATTATTAAAGTATGTACTTTTCTGTCTTGTTCCATTCTGTATTCAAATATAATTTGTTATGTATATATAAAGCCTCTAGTAAAAGTCTACACACTTCTTGCACAGTCACCGTTCGCTGCCCTAAACTTATCAAAACATGTATTACGTTGAATTTCTTTCCTGACAATCTACACAACCAACTCTACATCTTCAAAAGTAAAATAAAAAATATAGAAAATGTTACAAATTAAATCTGAAATGTCTCCCCCCCCCCCGCCCAGAGTTACTGCTTGGGGGAAGCACCTTCAGCAGCCATTACAGCTGTGAATCATTTTGAATAAAGATTCTACCAACTTTACACAACTCTTCGGGAAACAGACACTCAGTGGTCAGTTTATTAGGTACACCCATCTAGTACTGGGTCGGAACTCCCTTTGCCTCCAGAACAGCCTGAATTCTTCGGGGCATTGATTCTACAAGGTGTGTGGTTCAAAGGACAGAAATTGGACAGCTCTCCGGTAAATAACCATACATTGACATATTTTTTATTGTCGAACAAACGTTTGGGGGTATGAGCCCTTCTTCAGCGTGCGAGGCAATGGTAATCAATGTCACAACAACAAAACCTCACAGGTGAGCATTATTCTAAATTCCAAGTCAGTATTGGCCCAATCCAGAGATCCCAGCAGAGGAAGCTGTGTGGGGAAACATGACAATCAAATGAAGACACGTAGACACACACAATACAATTACATTATGATGTCATTACCTGTCATTGTGATGTCATTACTGGTCATTATGATGTCGTTACCTGTCATTATGATGTCATTACCGGTCATTATGATGTCATTACCGGTCATTATGATGTCATTACCTAAATGTTTGGTCTATTTAGAACGTACTAGAAAAAGACCATTCCTCATTGAGAACTGCTAGAGTGATCAAGCGATCTAACCAATATGTCTCTCCTTGGAGAAGTAATTTATCCCCATCTCCTCCACTAGGTGGCGCCTTCACCAATTCAACACCCATATAACGTAAGCTACTTAGTTCATGATTATGGCTGTTGAAAGGCCTGGCAACAGGTGATTTTTCATCATGGTTGTGAATGGAGCTCCTATGCTCACATATCTTTGTCTTAAGTTGACGTTTGGTCTCACAGTAACCACATAATAAAAGGTTACAGGAACACTACAGGAGATATCCAACACATCACATGTTATTCTACCTCAGACCTTTATCAAATCAAATCAAATGTATTTATAAAGCCCTTCTTACATCAGCTGATATCTCAAAGTGCTGTACAGAAACCCAGCCTAAAACCCCAAACAGCAAGCAATGCAGGTATAGAAGCACAGTGGCTAGGAAAAACTCCCTAGAAAGGCCAAAACCTAGGAAGAAACCTAGAGAGGAACCAGGCTCTGAGGGGTGGCCAGTCCTCTTCTGGCTGTGCCGGGTGGAGATTATAACAGAACATGGCCAAGATGTTCAAATGTTCATAGACGATCAGCAGGGTCAAATAATAATAATCACAGTGGTTGTCGAGGGTGCAACAGGTCAGCACCTCAGGAGTAAATGTCAGTTGGCTTTTCATAGCCGATCATTGAGAGTATCTCTACCGCTCCTGCTGTCTCTAGAGAGTTGAAAACAGCAGGTCTGGGACAGGTAGCACGTCCGGTGGACAGGTCAGGGTTCCATAACCACTGGCAGAACAGTTGAGTTGAAACTGGAGCAGCAGCACGGCCAGGTGGACTGGGGACAGCAAGGAGTTATCAGGCCAGGTAGTCCTGAGGCATGGTCCTAGGGCTCAGGTCCTCCGAGAAAAAGAAAGAAAGAAAGAGACAAAAAGAGAAAGAAAGAGACAAAAAGAGACAAAGAGAGAGAGAGAATTAGAGGGAGCATACATTAATTCACACAGGACACCGGATAAGACAGGATAAATACTCCAGATATAACAGACTGACCCTAGCCCCCCGACACATAAACTACTGCAGCATGAATACTGGAGGCTGAGACAGGAGGGGTCGGGAGACACTGTGGCCCCGTCCGACGATACCCCCGGACAGGGCCAAACAGGCAGGACATAACCCCACCCACTCACCGTAATGAGGATGGATAAGAGCGTTCCTCGTCATGGCATAACAGTGAATGCAGTTGTGACAAGGGAAATTGCCATCTGGTGTGATAGACATGAAATGCAATGCTTTTTTTCTTAGGCAAATCGGACCTTACTAAACAATCCCCCCTTGTTTAGGTGGGGGGGGGGGGGGGGTCGCTGTGTACATTTACATTTAAGTCATTTAGCAGACGCTCTTATCCAGAGCGACTTACAAATTGGACAAGTCAGTTAAGAACAAATTCTTATTTACAATGACGGCCTAGGAACAGTGGGTTAACTGCCTTGTTCAGGGGCAGAACGACAGATTTGTACCTTGTCAGCTCGGGGATTTGAACTTGCAACCTTTCAGTTACTTGCCCAACGCTCTAACCACTAGGCTACCCTGCCGTGCAATATGTAACAGTGTCTATTAATTAACCCCTTCCTTGATCAACCTTGAGACGGGACTGTAGGTGGACACCAAAGTTGCAGAGGGAGGAGAGGAATTCCGTTGACATGGTTGACACAACACATTCAGCTCAGTTTGTCTTACTCTCTTTTTAAGGCAATTGTCCAATAATTCTTCTTTATACCGTCTTGCTGTCACGCCCTGACTTTAGTTATATTTGCTTCCTTTATTATTTGGTTAGGTCAGGGTGTGACAAGGGGTGGTTTGTTTAGTTTTTATATTGTCTATGGGTTTTTTGTCTTGTCTAGGGTTTTTTGGTTATCTATGGGGATTTTTGTATTGTCTAGGGGTTTGTAGGTTTATGGTGGCCTGAATTGGTTCCCAATCAGAGACAGCTGTTTATCGTTGTCTCTGATTGGGGAGCCTATTTAGGTTGCCATTTTCCATGTTGGTTTGGTGGGTAGTTGTCCATGTTTAGTTGCCTGTGAGCACTACGTTGGTTTCACGTTTCGTTCGTTTCGTTCGTTTCGTTCGTTTCGTTCGTTTCGTTCGTTTCGTTCGTTTCGTTCGTTTCGTTCGTTTCGTTCGTTTCGTTCGTTTCGTTCGTTTCGTTCGTTTCGTTCGTTTCGTTCGTTTCGTTCGTTAGTTCGTTAGTTTGTTCGTTTGTTAAGTGTTCTTCGTTGAATTAAAAGATGTATTCCAATCGCGCTTTAAACGGCCACTTGACACTTGCGTTGAATCGTTCACATTCATCTTTGGCATGTACATCAAATCAGAGTTACAAAATGTGCCTAATGCCAATGAGTTTTCTACATGGTTAACTGTTTCTTAATGAGGGTGTTTGATAACTGCTGAACTGGAGGAAGTGATTTCTATTCATGTCTTTTCTGTACATCTCAGTGTGTAAGCCATTGCTATCTTTCTTAACCGAAACATCCAAAAAAGGAAACATGTTCTTTATCGGATACTAACGTAAATTTAATTCTTAACCGAAACATCCAAAAAGGAAAGATGTTCTTTATCGGATACTAACGTAAATGTAATTCTTAACCGAAACATCCAAACTAACGTAAATTTAATGGACGGAATCCTGCAATTCAAGACCATTACCTGACCAAATCAACAAAATGTCATCGATATATCTCAAATGCTTTGATAAACTTAGAATAGGGATTATTATCGGATACAAAGTCCAACTGAACTTTCCCCATAAATACATTTGCATAATTAAACACAACTGGCAAATCCCATGGCAATTCCTTGAACTGATAATAACAGTCTTCAAACTTAAAATAATTCTTAGTCAATATTTAATTAGTCAAGCTCAACAGGAAGTCAGTGGGGGGGGATCCAGTTCTGTTATTTGATTCAAATATTGTTTCACGACATGTGAATCCTCTTGATGAGGAATATTCATACCAAGGCCAAAGACATCCATAATACACAACAAGTCATTCAAGTCCACTGAACAAGTCTCTAATTTCTTCAAAAAAGTCTGTAGCGTGCTTGAGGTAAGAGGGTAACATATGCACCAGATCCCTAATGTGATACTCCACATATTCAATCAATCAATCAATCAATTTTATTTTATATAGCCCTTCGTACATCAGATAATATCTCGAAGTGCTGTACAGAAACCCAGCCTAAAACCCCAAACAGCTAGAATGCAGGTGTAGAAGCACGGTGGCTAGGAAAAACTCCCTAGAAAGGCCAAAACCTAGGAAGAAACCTAGAGAGGAACCAGGCTATGAGGGGTGGCCAGTCCTCTTCTGGCTGTGCCGGGTGGAGATTATAACAGAACTATGCCAAGATGTTCAAAAATGTTCATAAGTGACAAGCATGGTCAAATAATAATCATGAATAATTTTCAGTTGGCTTTTCATAGCTGATCATTAAGAGTTGAAAAACAACAGGTCTGGGACAGGTGGCGGTTCTAATAACCGCAGGCAGAACAGCTGAAACTGGAATAGCAGCAAGGCCAGGCGGACTGGGGACAGCAAGGAGTCACCACGGGCGGCAGTCCCGACGCATGGTCCTAGGGCCCAGGTCCTCCGAGAGAAAGAAAGAGAGAAGGAGAAAATTAGAGAGAGCCAAGATTTTCAAAATGTTCATAAATGACAAGCATGGTCAAATAATAATCAGGAATAAATCTCAGTTGGCTTTTCATAGCCGATCATTAAGAGTTGAAAACAGCAGGTCTGGGACAGGTAGGGGTTTCGTAACCGCAGGCAGAAACAGTTGAAACTGGAATAGCAGCAAGGCCGGGCGGACTGGGGACAGCAAGGTGTCAGCATGCCCGGTAGTCCTGACGTATGGTCCTAGGGCTCAAGTTCTCAGAGAGAAAGAGAGAACGAGAGAATTAGAGAGAGCATACTTAAATTCACACAGGACACTGGATAAGACAGGAGAAGTACTCCAGGTATAACCAACTGACCCTAGCCCCCCGACACATAAACTACTGCAGCATAAATACTGGAGGCTGAGACAGGAGCGGTCAGGAGACACTGTGTCCCCATCCGAAGAAACCCCCGGACAGGGCCAAACAGGAAGGATATAACCCCACCCACTCTGCCAAAGCACAGCCCCCACACCACTAGAGGGAAATCCTCAACCACCAACTTACAATCCTGAGACAAGGCCGAGTATAGCCCACAAAGGTCTCCACCACAGCACAACCAAGGGGGGGCGCCAACCCAGACAGGAAGTTCACGTCAGTAACTCAACCCACTCAAGTGACGCACCCCTCCTAGGGACGGCATGAAAGAGCACCAGCAAGCCAGTGACTCAGCCCCAGTAACAGGGTTAGAGGCAGAGAATCCCAGTGGAGAGAGGGGAACCGGCCCTGGAGAGACAGCAAGGGCGGTTCGTTGCTCCAGAGCCTTTCCGTTCACCTTCACACTCCTGGGCCAGACTACACTCAATCATATGACCTACTGAAGAGATAAGTCTTCAGTAAAGACTTAAAGGTTGAGACCGAGTCTGCGTCTCTCACATGGGTAGGCAGACTGTTCCATAAAAATGGAGATCTATAGGAGAAAGCCCTGCCTCCAGCTGTTTGCTTAGAAATTTTAGGGACAATTAGGAGGCCTGCGTCTTGTGACCGTAGCGTACGTGTAGGTATGTACGGCAGGACCAACTCGGAAAGATAGGTAGGAGCAAGCCCATGTAACGCTTTATAGGTTAACAGTAAAACCTTGAAATCAGCCCTTGCCTTAACGGGAAGCCAGTGTAGGGAAGCTAGCACTGGAGTAATATGATCAAATTTCTTGGTTCTAGTCAGGATTCTAGCAGCCGTATTTAGCACTAACTGAAGTTTATTTAGTGCTTTATCCGGGTAGCCGGAAAGTAGAGCATTGCAGTAGTCTAACCTAGAAGTAACAAATGCATGGATTAATTTTTCTGCATCATTTTTGGACAGAAAATTTCTGATTTTTGCAATGTTACGTAGATGGAAAAAAGCTGTCCTTGAAACAGTCTTGATATGTTCGTCAAAAGAGAGATCAGGGTCAAGAGTAACGCCGAGGTCCTTCACAGTTTTATTTGAGACGACTTTACAACCATCAAGATGAATTGTCAGATTTAACAGAAGATCTCTTTGTTTCTTGGGACCTAGAACAAGCATCTCTGTTTTGTCCGAGTTTAAAAGTAGAAAGTTTTCAGCCATCCACTTCCTTATGTCTGAAACACAGGCTTCTAGCGAGGGCAATTTTGGGGCTTCACCATGTTTCATTGAAATGTACAGCTGTGTGTCATCCGCATAGCAGTGAAAGTTAACATTATGTTTTCGAATAACATCCCCAAGAGGTAAAATATATAGTGAAAACAATAGTGGTCCTAAAACGGAACCTTGAGGAACACCGAAATGTACAGTTGATTTGTCAGAGGACAGACCATTCACAGAGACAAACTGATATCTTTCCGACAGGTAAGATCTAAACCAGGCCAGAACTTGTCCGTGTAGACCAATTTGGGTTTCCAGTCTCTCCAAAAGAATGTGGTGATCGATGGTGTCAAAGGCAGCACTAAGGTCTAGTAGCACGAGGACAGATGCAGAGCCTCGGTCTGACGCCATTAAAAGGTCATTTACCACCTTCACAAGTGCAGTCTCAGTGCTATGATGGGGTCTAAAACCAGACTGAAGCATTTCGTATTCATTGTTTGTCTTCAGAAAGGCAGTGAGTTGCTGCGCAACAGCTTTTTCTAAAATTTTTGAGAGGAATGGAAGATTCGATATAGGCCGATAGTTTTTTATATTTTCCGGGTCAAGGTTTGGCTTTTTCAAGAGAGGCTTTATCACTGCCACTTTTAGTGAGTTTGGTACACATCCGGTGGATAGAGAGCTGTTTATTATGTTCAACATAGGAGGGCCAAGCACAGGAAGCAGCTCCTTCAGCAGTTTAGTAGGAATAGGATCCAGTATGCAGCTTGAAGGTTTAGAGGCCATGATTATTTTCATCATTGTGTCAAGAGATATAGTACTAAAACACTTAAGTGTCTCTCCCGATCCCAGGCCCTCGCAGAGCTGTGCAGATCCAGGACAGCTAAGCCCTGGAGGAATACGCAGATTCAAAGAGGAGTCCGTAATTTGCTTTCTAATGGTCATGATCTTTTCCTCAAAGAAGTTCATGAATTTATTACTGCTGAAGTGAAAGCCATCCTCTCTTGGGGAATGCTGCTTTTTAGTTAGCTTTGCAACAGAATCAAAAAGAAATTTTGGATTGTTCTTATTTTCCTCGATTAAGTTGGAAAAGTAGGATGATCGAGCAGCAGTGAGGGCTCTTCGGTACTGCACGGTACTGTCTTTCCAAGCTAGTCGGAAGACTTCCAGTTTTGTGTGGCGCCATTTCCGTTCCAATTTCCTGGAAGCTTGCTTCAAAGCTCGGGTATTTTCTGTATACCAGGCAGCTAGTTTCTTATGACAAATGTTTTTCGTTTTTAGGGGTGCAACTGCATCTAGGGTATTGCGCAAGGTTAAATTGAGTTCCTCAGTTAAGTGGTTAACTGATTTTTGTCCTCTGACGTCCTTGGGTAGGCAGAAGGAGTCTGGAAGGGCATCAAGGAATTTTTGTGTTGTCTGAGAATTTATAGCACGACTTTTGATGCTCCTTGGTTGGGGTCTGAGCAGATTATTTGTTGCGATTGCAAACGTAATAAAATGGTGGTCCGATAGTCCAGGATTATGTGGAAAAACATTAAGATCTACAACATTTATTCCATGGGACAAAACTAGGTCCAGAGTATGACTGTGGCAGTGAGGTCCAGAGACATGTTGGACAAAACCCACTGAGTCGATGATGGCTCCGAAAGACTTTTGGAGTGGGTCTGTGGACTTCTCCATGTGAATATTAAAATCACCAAAAATTAGAATATGATCTGCTATGACTACAAGGTCTGATAGGAATTCAGGAAACTCAGAGAGGAACGCTGTATATGGCCAAGGAGGCCTGTAAACAGTAGCTATAAAAAGTGATTGAGTAGGCTGCATAGATTTCATGACTAGAAGCTCAAAAGACGAAAACGCCATTTTTTTTTTTGTAAATTGAAATTTGCTATCGTAGATGTTAGCAACACCTCCGCCTTTGCGGGATGCACGGGGGATATGGTCACTAGTGTAACCAGGAGGTGAGGCCTCATTTAACACAGTAAATTCATCAGGCTTAAGCCATGTTTCAGTCAGGCCAATCACATCAAGATTATGATCAGTGATTAGTTCATTGACTATGACTGCCTTTGAAGTGAGGGATCTAACATTAAGTAACCCTATTTTGAGATGTGAGGTATCACGATCTCTTTCAATAATGGCAGGAATGGAGGAGGTCTTTATCCTAATAAGATTGCTAAGGCGAACACCGCCATGTTTAGTTTTGCCCAACCTAGGTCGAGGCACAGACACAGTCTCAATGGGTATGGCTGAGCTGACTACACTGACTGTGCTATTGGCAGACTCCACTAAGCTGGCAGGTTGGCTAACAGCCTGCTGCCTGGCCTGCACCCTATTTCATTGTGGGGCTAAAGGAGTTAGAGCCCTATCTATGTTGGTAGATAAGATGAGAGCACCCCTCCAGCTAGGATGGAGTCCGTCACTCCTCAGCAGGTCAGGCTTGGTCCTGTTTGTGGGTGAGTCCCAGAAAGAGGGCCAATTATCTACAAATTCTATCTTTTGGGAGGGGCAGAAAACAGTTTTCAACCAGCGATTGAGTGATGAGACTCTGCTGTAGAGCTCGTCACTCCCCCTAACTGGGAGGGGGACAGAGACAATTACTCGATGCCGACACATCTTTCTAGCTGATTTACACGCTGAAGCTATGTTGCACTTGGTGACCTCTGACTGTTTCATCCTAACATCGTTGGTGCCGACGTGGATAACAATATCTCTATACTCTCTACACTCGCCAGATTTAGCTTTAGCCAGCACCATCTTAAGATTAGCCTTAACGTCGGTAGCCCTGCCCCCTGGTAAACAGTGTATGATCGCTGGGTGATTCGTTTTAAGTCTAATACTGCGGGTAATGGAGTCGCCAATGACTAGGGTTTTCAATTTGTCAGAGCTAACGGTGGGAGCCTTCGGCGTCTCAGACCCCGTAACGGGAGGAGTAGAGACAAGAGAAGACTCAGACTCAGACTCCGACTCGCTACATAATGGGGAAAACCGGTTGAAAGTTTCTGTCGGCTGAATGAGCGACACCGGTTGAGCATTCCAACAGCATTTCCCTCCAGAAGCCATGAGAAAGTTGTCCGGCTGCGGGGACTGTGCGGGGGGATTTATACTAACGTTACTATCTGTACTTACTGGTGGCACAGACGCTGTTTCTTCCTTTCCTACACTGAAAATACCCTTGCCTAACGATTGCGTCTGAAGCTGGGCTTGCAGCACAGCTATTTTCGCCGTAAGGCGATCGTTCTCCTGTATATTATGAGTACAGCGACTGCAATTAGAAGACATCATGTTAATGTTACTACTTAGCTTCGGCTGTTGAAGGTGTTGACGAACCATGTCCAGATAAAGCGTCCGGAGTGAAAAAGTTGAATGAGGGAAAAAAGTTGCGATGGAAAAACTAAAAATATAAACGGTAATTAAAAACAGAAACAAAACAAAAAACGTAAAGTTGTCAGCTAGCAAAGTAAAGTTGGCAGCAAAACGCACAGCAACACGTCTGCAGATTCAACAGGAAGTGACGGCACGTCTCTATATTGAGAAAGTGACTCAGTTAGGGATTTATTACCCGAAACAATTGGTTAGCCTGTAGCTCAATTGGTATCAACGGAGCTAATGTGTGACAGGGAAACATTCCCCACACCATAACACCACCGCCACCAGCCTGTACCGTTTGACACCAGACACCATTACACCACCAGCCTGTACCGTTTGACACCAGACACCATAACACCACCAGCCTGTACCGTTTGACACCAGGCACCATAAAACCACCGCCACCAGCCTGTACCGTTGACACCAGGCACCATAACACCACCGCCACCAGCCTGTACCGTTTGACACCAGGCACCATAACACCACCGCCACCAGCCTGTACCGTTTGACACCAGACACCATAACACCACCAGCCTGTACCGTTGACACCAGACACCATAACACCACCGCCACCAGCCTGTACCGTTGACAACAGGCACCATAAAACCACCGCCACCAGCCTGTACCGTTGACACCAGACACCATAACACCACCCCCACCAGCCTGTATCGTTGACACCAGACACCATAACACCACCGCCACCAGCCTGTACCGTTGACAACAGGCACCATAAAACCACCGCCACCAGCCTGTACCGTTTGACACCAGACACCATTACACCACCAGCCTGTACCGTTGACACCAGACACCATAACACCACCGCCACCAGCCTGTATCGTTGACAACAGGCACCATTACACCATCGCCACCAGCCTGTACCGTTTGACACCAGACACCATTACACCACCAGCCTGTACCGTTTGACACCAGACACCATAACACCACCGCCACCAGCCTGTACCGTTTGACACCAGACACCATAACACCACCAGCCTGTACCGTTGACACCAGACACCATAACACCACCGCCACCAGCCTGTATCGTTGACAACAGGCACCATTACACCATCGCCACCAGCCTGTACTGTTGACACCAGACACCATTACACCACCAGCCTGTACCGTTGACACCAGACACCATAACACCACCGCCACCAGCCTGTATCGTTGACAACAGGCACCATTACACCATCGCCACCAGCCTGTACCGTTGACAACAGGCACCATAACACCATCGCCACCAGCCTGTACCGTTTGACACCAGACACCATTACACCACCGCCACCAGCCTGTACCGTTTGACACCAGGCACCATAACACCACCAGCCTGTACCGTTGACACCAGGCACCATAACACCACCGCCACCAGCCTGTACCGTTGACACCAGACACCATTACACCACCGCCACCAGCCTGTACTGTTGACACCAGGCACCATAACACCACCACCACCAGCCTGTACCGTTTGACACCAGGCACCATAACACCACCGTCACCAGCCTGTATCGTTGACACCAGGCACCATTACACCACCGCCACCAGCCTGTACCGTTGACACCAGGCACCATAACACCACCGCCACCAGCCTGTACCGTTGACACCAGACACCATAACACCACCAGCCTGTACCGTTGACACCAGACACCATTACACCACCAGCCTGTACCGTTGACACCAGGCACCACAACACCACCAGCCTGTACCGTTGACACCAGACACCATAACACCACCGCCACCAGCCTGTACCGTTGACACCAGACACCATAACACCACCAGCCTGTACCGTTGACACCAGACACCATTACACCACCAGCCTGTACCGTTGACACCAGGCACCACAACACCACCAGCCTGTACCGTTGACACCAGACACCATAACACCACCGCCACCAGCCTGTACCGTTGACACCAGACACCACAACACCACCAGCCTGTACCGTTCACACCAGGCACCATAACACCACCGCCACCAGCCTGTACCGTTGACATCAGGCACCATAACACCACCGCCACCAGCCTGTACCGTTTGACACCAGACACCATTACACCACCAGCCTGTACCGTTCACACCAGGCACCATAACACCACCGCCACCAGCCTGTACCGTTGACATCAGGCACCATAACACCACCGCCACCAGCCTGTACCGTTGACACCAGACACCATAACACCACCAGCCTGTACCGTTGACACCGGGCACCACAACACCACCGCCACCAGCCTGTACCGTTTGACACCAGACACCACAACACCACCGCCACCAGCCTGTACCGTTTGATACCAGACACCATTACACCACCGTCACCAGCCTGTACCGTTGACACCAGACACCATTACACCACCAGCCTGTACCGTTGACACCAGGCACCACAACACCACCACCACCAGCCTGTACTGTTGACACCAGGCACCACAACACCACCAGCCTGTACCGTTGACACCAGACACCATTACACCACCGCCACCAGCCTGTACCGTTGACACCAGACACCACAACACCACCGCCACCAGCCTGTACCGTTGACACCAGGCACCATTACACCACCGCCACCAGCCTGTACCGTTGACACCAGGCACCACAACACCACCACCACCAGCCTGTACTGTTGACACCAGGCACCACAACACCACCAGCCTGTACCGTTGACACCAGGCACCATTACACCACCGCCACCAGCCTGTACCGTTTGACACCAGGCACCATTACACCACCGCCACCAGCCTGTACCGTTGACACCAGGCACCATAACACCATCGCCACCAGCCTGTACCGTTGACACCAGGCACCATTACACCACCACCACCAGTCTGTACCGTTGACACCAGACACCATTACACCACCAGCCTGTACCGTTGACACCAGGCACCATTACACCCCCGCCACCAGCCTGTACCGTTGACACCAGACACCATAACACCACCGCCGCCAGCCTGTACCGTTGACACCAGACACCATTACACCATCGCCACCAGCCTGTACCGTTGACAACAGGCACCATAACACGACAGCCACCAGCCTGTACTGTTTGACACCAGACACCATTACACCACCAGCCTGTACTGTTTGACACCAGACACCATTACACCACCAGCCTGTACCGTTGACACCAGGCACCATTACACCATCGCCACCAGCCTGTACCGTTGACACCAGACACCATAACACCACCAACCTGTACCGTTGACACCAGACACCATAACACCACCGCCACCAGCCTGTACCGTTGACACCAGACACCACAACACCACCGCCACCAGCCTGTACCGTTGACACCAGGCACCATAACACCACCGCCACCAGCCTGTACCGTTTGACACCAGACACCATTACACCACCGCCACCAGCCTGTACCGTTGACACCAGGCACCATAACACCACCGCCACCAGCCTGTACCGTTGACACCAGGCACCATAACACCACCGCCACCAGCCTGTACCGTTTGACACCAGGCACCATAACACCACCAGCCTGTACCGTTTGACACCAGGCACCATAACACCACCGCCACCAGCCTGTATCGTTGACAACAGGCACCACAACACCATCGCCACCAGCCTGTACCGTTTGACACCAGGCACCATAACACCACCAGCCTGTACCGTTTGACACCAGGCACCATAACACCACCGCCACCAGCCTGTACCGTTGACACCAGGCACCATAACACCACCGCCACCAGCCTGTACCGTTGACACCAGGCACCATTACACCACCGCCACCAGCCTGTACCGTTGACACCAGGCACCAGAACACCACCGCCACCAGCCTGTACCGTTGACACCAGGCACCATAACACCACCAGCCTGTACCGTTGACACCAGACACCACAACACCACCAGCCTGTACCGTTGACACCAGGCACCACAACACCACCGCCACCAGCCTGTACCGTTGACACCAGACACCATAACACCACCACCACCAGCCTGTACCGTTGACACCAGGCACCATAACACCACCGCCACCAGCCTGTACCGTTGACACCAGACACCATAACACCACCAGCCTGTACCGTTGACACCAGACACCATAACACGACCGCCACCAGCCTGTACCGTTGACACCAGGCACCACAACACCACCGCCACCAGCCTGTACCGTTGACACCAGGCACCACAACACCACCGCCACCAGCCTGTACCGTTGACACCAGGCACCATAACACCACCGCCACCAGCCTGTACCGTTTGACACCGGACACCATTACACCACCAGCCTGTACCGTTGACACCAGGCACCATAACACCACCGCCACCAGCCTGTACCGTTTGACACCAGACACCATAACACCACCGCCACCAGCCTGTACCGTTGACACCATTACACCATAACACCACCGCCACCAGCCTGTACCGTTGACACCATTACACCATTACACCACCGCCACCAGCCTGTACCGTTGACACCAGACACCATAACACCACCGCCACCAGCCTGTACCGTTTGACACCAGACACCATAACACCACCAGCCTGTACCGTTGACACCAGACACCATAACACCACCGCCACCAGCCTGTACCGTTGACACCAGACACCATAACACCACCGCCACCAGCCTGTACCGTTTGACACCAGACACCATAACACCACCAGCCTGTACCGTTGACACCAGACACCATAACACCACCAGCCTGTACCGTTTGACACCAGACACCATAACACCACCAGCCTGTACCGTTGACACCAGGCACCATAACACCACCGCCACCAGCCTGTATCGTTGACAACAGGCACCATAACACCACCGCCACCAGCCTGTACTGTTGACACCAGACACCATTACACCACCAGCCTGTACCGTTGACACCAGGCACCATAACACCACCGCCACCAGCCTGTACCGTTGACACCAGGCACCATAACACCACCGCCACCAGCCTGTACCGTTGACACCAGACAGGATGGGGACATGGACTCATGTTTTTATAGCTGTTTTTAGCTGATGGGAACGGAACCCAGGTCGTCTGCTGCAATAACCAATCCGTGACTGATGAGTTGTGCGTTCTAACGTTGAATCAAACAGTAACTGAATGTCTCGATGCCTGTCTACCTGCTTTACATAGCAAAGCCACGGCCACACGACTACATGTCTGTATGAGCCAACCGTTTACTGTCAACTGACCCCTTGTATATGTATATCCATTGTTTTTGTCAAATTTTGCTCTGTAAGATTAGGATGGGAATCATTGACGGACAGCAATATTCAAACCATGTCTCTGATTATCAAGCTAATTTAAGTCAGTACTGAGACTGAACCAATCAGGAACACTCAACACCTCTTTAGAAAGCCCTTCTTGTGTGTCTTTGGTATTCAAATGTGTGTAACGTCCCAGTAAAAAATCTAAAGTCTGTCCCAGAGTTAAGTTTCCAGAAGACTGAGGCAGGGGTTCCTCTGTCCTGTCCAGATCTAGGAGAGTGTGTAGTTGGCCTGATGCATTATGGGAAGCCAGTTGTCTTGGGAAGGTGACACAGTGCATCCAGCTGAAACACACAGGACGTGAGGTCACAATACAGGAAGTGACGTCACGACACAGGAAGTTGGACAATAAGGCTGTCATGTGAACGGCTCTGAGGGCAAGTGGGGAGAAGAGAAAGTGACATTGCAATGATAATAGTTGGAGGGAAAAACTAAGTTGAATAATTTGGTGTAAGAGCACATCTAAGTGAAATACATACCTTGTCATGACGATATAGACAGATGGATGTGTTCTAGTACGCCCATACTCTCTATTGGCTGATTTGGTCATCTGGACGTCGGTATTTTAACAGTTCGTTTTTCCCCCTATCTCCAGTGACGAGAACCTTATCGCGACGATTCGGCACAAAAAAAACGATTTCCTGATTTCACAGACGGACCACTTCGAAGTTAAATCACGGTGACGATTGTTATTTGACCCACTCATAGAACACAGACTCAACCAAATGAATAGGAGTTTCATTCTGGAGTGGACTATCCCTTTAAGGCCAAGGGAAGCTCAGCTACCTCCACCCACTTCTGCAGCTTCCAGAAGGTGTCCGTCGGGGAATTGGCCCCGCCCTCATCTGCCCTTTCGACGTCCCCGAAGAAAGATCCATTAAGACATAACTCATCCATCAATCATCCTGAGACATCTTATGACATACCTCGTCCTCTCTGTCATCCCTCGTCCTATTTCAGTCTCACTAAGTGGTGAGATGGGATTCCCATAGATTTCCTCTTGGCTGGGGGATACCCCTCAATCTCCCATTGCGTAAAGCTAGGCTTCCAACACAGCTACATTAGTCATTGACCTCACCGTAATGTAGACCGTGGTATTTTGGTGATCCAAACGAACGCGGGGAACCAGAGAACTCTCTCTGTTTTTAATTAGGCCTCATTTATAAGTGTCCCTACAAGGAGACTAAATCAGACTGTTACTAAACCCCCTGCAAAACATTAAGAACACCTGGTCCAGATATACCAGAGTCAAGACAACACAGGTCATGACCCACGTCAGATATTACAGCCACATACACTGAGTGGACAAAACATTAAGAACACCTGGTCCAGATATACCAGAGTCAAGACAACACAGGTCACGACTCACGTCAGATATTACAGCCACATACAAACAGTATGTGTCTAGTTAGTGAGAGGATTTTTATAACTGAATGAATGGCTTCCTTCAGCACCACAACACTAGTTGTTAGTGACTGAAATGACAAATAGACTGTAGCCTTCATGAAATGTTGTAGTATTCCGACTGTTTTATTTTTCTGTACTACTTGGCAGTTGTTGTCTGTGACTGTGTTTTTGCTGCTGTTGACAGGCCAACCTCCCTGTTAAAACGATGAAAGAGATTCGAATACACATTTACTGATCGTCTTCAACCACAGACGTCAATGTTACCCTTTTCTTGCACTGAACATTCCACCTTCAATCCATTTAAAATAGCAGTGCAGTCCCACTTTGACATGTCTTTATTAAAATGTATCACTGTATCAATCATCACTTCTATTCATAGAGTTTATAAAGATAAATAAGTCGTGATCTCGACATAACAAGAGAATCATTTTTTTTATTCAAATGTTCTTTTTGCACTTCCGTAGTTGTTTACATTTAGCTCATTCAATTAGATCACCAATCAGAGCAGGCAAGCTGGTTGTTTACATGGGTGATGGACAGAGCTGGCAAGCTGGTTGTTTACATGGATGATGGACAGAGCTGGCAAGCTGGTTGCTTACATGGGTGAGGGACAGAGCAGATAAGCTGGTTGTTTACATGGGTGATGGACAGAGCAGGCAAGCTGGTTGTTTACATGGGTGATGGACAGAGCTGGCAAGCTGGTTGTTTACATATTGTTTACATATCTCTCCCTATCTTCTGAATCCTCATTATAATGTCCGTACAGTAGCCTATGCTTAGGAGGGGGGAGGGGCAGGTAGCCTAAACATGTATAAGGTAAAGATTTCCAGCTTGCAGGCGGACACTGGAATACGTTTCTGAGTGACAGAGTGAGGGCTTTGCGTAGGCGCTTTGTTGCGTTTTGTTGTGGGACTTGAAAAAAATGCCTCGAACGAAAAATAACATTATTAGCCGGTTCCAATGCTTTTAAAATAACGGTTCTGTTCCGGAACAGTATGGATAACTTTCGTTTCAGGTTCTGTTTCTGTTCCTTGAAAATGTTCATTATTTTTCCGGTTTTTGGTTCTGTTCCCTGAACCGGTTCCAACCCCTGATTTTGACACCAATCTTTTTGAGAATAATTTGTATTACTTCAGGGATTCTTGAAAGAAGGGACAATCAACAAAACAAAAATCTAAAATATTTTCACACACCCCTCTCATAGAAAAAAATATTATCTTCTCAACCACAAATAACAATAACTGTCGCAACCCTGTGTTTATAAACGTGGATATCAACTTTGCGACGTTCAATACCACGCAGGTGTTAAGGCCAGAAGATTGAGAGTTCGCCGACCACCACCACGGACAAGCTAACTTTTCCCAGGGCCTGAAACAAACTTTTTGGTCCAACAGCCAATGTGGCAGGTCGATGAAAAAAAATCAACCAGTCACTCAGATTTTTTTTATCAGCCTAAATATTTTTCTGCCATAATTACACCAAAAAAAATGATGAGCATGATTTGTAATGTTTCTAAAACAATAAATGTATTACTATTAAAAAGTAATGTGCTATATTGCCCAAATTTATTTCATTTATTTGTGTGATTTGAGTCTTTTAACCAAAATATCACAGATCAGACAAAAACTGTTCAGCTGCCCCTTTAAGGACGGGAGGTTACCGTGGTGATGTGCCTGACTAGTAGCTGACTTCTCTTTGCTAGCAGTTGAAACAAACTGAAACATTGAAAAACAACATGGCTTGTGAACCAGCCAAGAAACACTTTCAAGTAAATTAGAGCAATGTTTATCCCCGTGGCAACGCTTCTAAAACAATCAGTCTTTCAGCACTTCACTCACATTGCTCACAGTGCTCACAGCTGCTCACAGTGTTCACAGCTGCTCACAGTGCTCACAGCTGCTCACAGTGCTCACAGCTGCTCACAGCGCTCACAGCTGCTCACAGTGCTCACAGCGCTCACAGCTGCTCACAGCGCTCACAGCTGCTCACAGCGCTCACAGCTGCTCACAGTGCTCACAGCTGCTCACAGTGCTCACAGCTGCTCACAGTGCTCACAGTGCTCACAGCTGCTCACAGTGCTTACAGCTGCTCACAGTGCTCACAGCTGCTCACAGTGTTCACAGCTGCTCACAGCCCACAAGCCAGGCAGTGTTGCTGCACGAGGAGGGCTATAGGATTCCTAATTCTTTGTGCGATTACCAGCTATGAAACAAAAATGGCGGAAATCATTTGAAAACGGCTACTGCACAGTTTATTTTTTTGCCATAAATGTGCTCAAACTTGACTTTATTTTTAATTTGCAAATGCGAGTGGAAAGCTGGCACTGTGTAGCCCTGACCCCTGACCCCTAACCACCCGCCAATATGACTGATGAAATTAACATCTTTACCCGCCATTGCCAAAATCTACCCACATTTGGAGGGTGGCTGGTGTTAATTTCAGGCCCTGTCCTCAGTTGCTTCATGACTCTAAAACCTAATTAAAATAAACACATTTGAACCAAAATTCATATCCGATCTTAGTATATCAGGGAGATGGAGTTGACAGTATACGGTGACTTCAATATTGTTTGTTTAAATCTAAAATGTGTTTGTGTGTGTTTCAGATGGTTCCATCTCTAAATATAGAGTTGGGTTGGTGTGATGAAGGATTCTGATTCTGATAGAGTCTTATAACCTCGACTCTGAGACGACCTAGCAGGATTCTGATTCTGATAAAGTCTTATAACCTCGACTCTGAGACGACCCAGCAGGATTCTGATTCTTATAAAGTCTTATAACCTCGACTCTGAGACGACCCAGCAGGATTCTGATTCTGATAAAGTCTTAAAACCTCGACTCTGTGACGACCCAGCAGGATTCTGATAAAGTCTTAAAACCTCGACTCTGAGACGACCCAGCAGGATTCTGATTCTGATAAAGTCTTAAAACCTCGACTCTGAGACGACCCAGCAGGATTCTGATTCTGATAAAGTCTTAAAACCTCGACTCTGAGACGACCCAGCAGGATTCTGATTCGGATAAAGTCTTAAAACATCGACTCTGAGATTTCCTAAGATGCAGTTAGACCGATCTTCAACAAGAAGAAGAGAAAAATACCTCACCAATCCATACGAGATGGAAAACCAAGACAGAAAAGTGGAGGGTTGACCCCCCAAAAACCCACTGACCAAATAAAACCAAGCACTGCAGTAGGTAGGTGATGGTTTTTGGTTGGATAAAGGATTTAAAAGCGTCCGTTTCTGCTCTCTCGTCAACTCCGCTGTGAGGCAGATCATAAGAGGGCTGTGGAAGAGTGTCGAAGGGGGAAAGGATTTCATTACAGTACTTAGCTTTGACAGGCTGTAAGCGGGGAAAAATATGTTGTTACCAAACATGGTCCGGGGAGGGGTGAAGTTAGGGAGAAGGGGAGAGAGATAAAAACTCAAGTGTTGGACGCTGTGTTTACAAAGTGTGGGAGAGACTGAGCCTGAAGAGAGGGCTGACTGTACCATTAGTAGCTGACTTGTCATTTCAACATCAGTGCAGTTGATGTAAAATAATCGTATCTAAGATTTTTATGGATCCTTTAGGCACAGATCACAAAGATGAGAAGGACACTGCTTTCATGAAAGTAGAGGAGGAGGAGGAGGAAGATGAAGATGAGAAAGATGATAGCGAGACAACAGTGATAGACGGTGAGGAGGAATCAGATGACAAAGCCAAGGAGACTGAACCCCAGCAGCAGAAGAAGCAGGCCTGGGCCCCCACTACCTACTCCACGTTTGGTAAAGAGGTGTTCTGCTACGTAGGAGAGGAGATCAGCATCTTGGAGGCCTTGGACTCTTACGGTGCTGTCACCTGGCCAGCGGTGAGTTAGTCTACTAGTTAACATGACGCTCATAGATGGATGTAGGATAACGACTAATTAATATGATGGATGATGATTGATGGTGGTGATGAGGATGGTGATGATAATTTATGAAGTTCTAACAACTATAATGATGGTTTCTATAGTAACTATGGTAGAAGTTCTAACAACTATAATGATGGTTTCTATAGTAACTATGGTAGAGGTTCTAACAACTATAATAATGGTTTCTATAGTAACTATGGTAGAAGTTCTAACAACTATAATGATGGTTTCTATAGTAACTATGGTAGAAGTTCTAACAACTATAATGATGGTTTCTATAGTAACTATGGTTGAAGTTCTAACAACTATAATGAAGGTTTCTATAGTAACTATGGTAGAAGTTCTAACAACTATAATGATGGTTTCTATAGTAACTATGGTTGAAGTTCTAACAACTATAATGATGGTTTCTATAGTAACTATGGTAGAAGTTCTAACAACTATAATGAAGGTTTCTATAGTAACTATGGCTGAAGTTCTAACAACTATAATGATGGTTTCTATAGTAACTATGGTTGAAGTTCTAACAACTATAATGATGGTTTCTATAGTAACTATGGTTGAAGTTCTAACAACTATAATGATGGTTTCTATAGTAACTACGGTTGAAGTTCTAACAACTATAATGAGGGTTTCTATAGTAACTACGGTTGAAGTTCTAGCAACTATAATGATGGTTTCTATAGTAACTACGGTTGAAGTTCTAACAACTATAATGATGGCTTCTATAGTAACTATGGTTGAAGTTCTAACAACTATAAAGATGGTTTCTATAGTAACTATGGTTGAAGTTCTAACAACTATAATGATGGTTTCTATAGTAACTATGGTTGAAGTTCTAACAACTATAATGATGGCTTCTATAGTAACTATGGTTGAAGTTCTAACAACTATAAAGATGGTTTCTATAGTAACTATGGTTGAAGTTCTAACAACTATAAAGATGGTTTCTATAGTAACTATGGTTGAAGTTCTAACAACTATAAAGATGGTTTCTATAGTAACTATGGTTGCCTTCAGGCGTTGGCTCTGTGTCACTACCTAGAGACCAACGTTGAGCAGTTGAACCTGGAGGACAAGGCAGTGCTGGAGCTAGGAGCAGGCCCTGGCCTAGTGTCTATTGTAGCCACACTCCTAGGTGAGTCTGGACATTACATTCACTCATATTGTACATCTGAGGAGATCGGAGAGGTGTAAGTAATATGGAAACATTTATACCTAGCCTATCAAGGTGGCTAGCCAGGTGGAGGAAGTCCTAGCAAGGTGGCTAGCCAGGTGGAGGAGGTCCTATCAAGGTGGAGGAGGTCCTATCAAGGTGGAGGAGGTCCTAGCAAGGTGGAGAAGGTCCTAGCAAGGTGGAGGAGGTCCTATCAAGGTGAAGGAGGTCCTAGCCAGGTGGAGGAGGTCCTAGCCAGGTGGAGGAGGTCCTAGCAAGGTGGAGGAGGTCCTAGCAAGGTGGATAGCAAGGTGGAGGAGGTCCTAGCCAGGTGGAGGAGGTCCTAGCCAGGTGGAGGAGGTCCTAGCAAGGTGGAGGAGGTCCTAGCAAGGTGGATAGCAAGGTGGAGGAGGTCCTAGCCAGGTGGAGGAGGTCCTAGCCAGGTGGAAGAGGTCCTAGCCAGGTGGAGGAGGTCCTAGCCAGGTGGAGGAGGTCCTATCAAGGTGGAGGAGGTCCTAGCAAGGTGGAGGAGGTCCTATCAAGGTGGAGGAGGTCCTAGCAAGGTGGATAGCAAGGTGGAGGAGGTCCTAGCCAGGTGGAGGAGGTCCTATCAAGGTGGAGGAGGTCCTATCAAGGTGGCTATCAAGGTGGAGGAGGTCCTATAAAGGTGGAGGAGGTCCTAGCAAGGTGGAGGAGGTCCTAGCAAGGTGGATAGCAAGGTGGAGGAGGTCCTAGCCAGGTGGAGGAGGTCCTAGCCAGGTGGAGGAGGTCCTAGCAAGGTGGAGGAGGTCCTAGCAAGGTGGATAGCAAGGTGGAGGAGGTCCTAGCCAGGTGGAGGATGTCCTAGCCAGGTGGAGGAGGTCTTAGCCAGGTGGAGGAAGTCCTAGCAAGGTGGAGGAGGTCCTATCAAGGTGGAGGAGGTCCTATCAATGTGGAGGAGGTCCTAGCAAGGTGGATAGCAAGGTGGAGGAGGTCCTAGCCAGGTGGAGGAGGTCCTATCAAGGTGGAGGAGATCCTATCAAGGTGGCTATCAAGGTGGAGGAGGTCCTATAAAGATGGAGGAGGTCCTATCAAGGTGGATAGCAAGGTGGAGGAGGGCCTGGCAAGGTGGAGGAGGCCCCGACATTCTATACCACTTACACCTATCCAATCTTTTCAGATCTGCATGGTGTCCTCGGCGCTAGACGACTAGAGGCTAGGGGTGGATTTGGTACTGGCCACCTGTGTGTCTGTTAGTTAAATAACACAGTGCTTCCTGTCCCCAGGTGCCTGGGTCACAGCTACAGACCTACCAGAGATCATAGGTAACCTGAGAGCCAACCTGCTCCGTAACACAAGAGGGCGCTGTAGGTACACTCCCCAAGCTGCAGCTCTGTCCTGGGGTCCTGACGTGGAACGCACCTACCCCAGATCCGTCTATCGCTACGACTACGTGCTGGCGGCTGACGTGGTGTATCACCACGACTACCTGGAAGAGCTGCTGTTCACCATGAGATACTTCTGCCGTCCAGGTTGATTGATTGATTGATTGGTTGATTGGTTGGTTGGTTGATTTATTGATTGAGCAGTTAAAAAAATCCCAGTTTTATTTCACCATTATTTAACCAGGTAGGCTAGTTGAGAACAAGTTCTCATTTACAACTGCGACCTGGCCAAGATAAAGCAAAGCAGTGCGACACAAACAACAACACAGAGTTACACATGGAGTAAACAAGCGTACAGTCGATAACACAATATAACACATGAAAGCATTAAATGACACTTATTTCTAATGTGATCCTCAGGAACCACTCTGATCTGGGCCAACAAGGTCCGCCTCAAGACAGACCTGGTGTTCACAGAGAACTTCCAGAACACCTTCAACACCACACTGCTGGCTGAGACTGGAGAAGTAAACATATTCATGGGCACGTGTCGAGAACCAGAGGAGGAACCAGAGCTGGTCCCAGGAAAACAACAGGAAGAGGAGGAGGAACCAGAGCTGGTCCCAGGAAAACAACAGGAAGAGGAGGAGGAAGAACATGTCACAGAGTGTTTACAGGAGGAGGAACCAGAGCTGGTCCCAGGTAAACAACAGGAAGAGGAGGAGGAACCAGAACTGGTCCCAGGTAAACAACAGGAAGAGGAGGAGGAAGAACATGTCACAGAGTGTTTACAGGAGGAGGAAAATGGTTTAGAGGAAAAGGAGGAAGAGTTTAAGGCAGATGAAACAACTGAGAACGAGGAAGAAGACGAGACACAGAAGAAGGGACTGAAAGAGGAGAACAAGGACAGAGAAAACCAGGAAGACTCTCAGGATTGCAGAGACGATGAAGAGCAGCAGAGTTCTGCTGGCTCACGTTCTACCTCCGAATCAGAGCTTGGGGGTCTTGGTGAGCATCCAACCTACTGTACATATAGTAAATATAAGTTCTGAAAGGCCAGGAAGTGATCTCATTGTGTTGTTGAATTAGTTTAGTTTATTAGGATCCACATTAGCTACTGAACAGCAGGTACTCTTCATGGATTCACTTGTGGTCTTCTTTATGTTTCTTTTGCAGAGGAGGCAGACACTCAGGACTCAAATGTCCAGCAGGAGGAGAGACCAGTCTGGGTCGAGCAGTTTGCAGAGGAGGCAGACACCCAGGACTCAAATGTCCAGCAGGAGGAGAGACCAGTCTGGGTCGAGCAGTTTGCAGAGAAGGAAGACACTCAGGACTCAAATGTCCAGCAGGAGGAGAGACCAGTCTGGGTCGAGCAGTTTGCAGAGGAGGCAGACACTCAGGACTCAAATGTCCAGCAGGAGGAGAGACCAGTCTGGGTCGAGCAGTTTACAGAGGAGGCAGACAAAAGGTCAGAGGAAGAAGACAACAGTTTGGAGGAAGAGGAGGCTGATGCAGGTGATGGCAGTTGCCAAGCATGGGAGGAACAAACGTTGGAACATAGTGATGAAGGATATGAGGATGATGATGATGATGATGATGATGATGATGATGATGAAGCAGAAAACACTAACTCCCGCTGTAGCACCGAAGTGACTGACGAAGACATTATCGGTGAGTTGTTGACACCATTATTTAAATGCCTAGATACTCAGACTCAATCATTCAAGAACACAAGTCTACCATTGTCAGTACACACCCAGGAAATAGCAATGGTATGATCCATCCCCTATTAGAATGTGAATGAGTGGTTTGTTCCATTCCTGTGTAGAGGAGTTGGACACCAAGGAAACCAAGAATACAGGAGATGCCCAGCTGGATAATACCCACGTCCCCTGGATACGCCTGGACAGAGAGGTCTACTTTTATGCTGGGCACAAAATCAACATCGTCGAGGCAATGGACTCCCATGGCGGAGTGATATGGCCAGCAGTGAGTACAGTTCTACACTACATTTGGCGTTGTCGGCAGGATAAATCACTACATTTGGCGTTGTCGGCAGGATAAATCACTACATTTGAAGTAGTCGGCAGGATAAATCACTACATTTGAAGTAGTCGGCAGGATAAATCACTACATTTGAAGTAGTCGGCAGGATAAATCACTACATTTGAAGTAGTCGGCAGGATAAATCACTACATTTGAAGTAGTCGGCAGGATAAATCACTACATTTGAAGTAGTCGGCAGGATAAATCACTACATTTGGCGTTGTCGGCAGGATAAATCACTACATTTGAAGTAGTCGGCAGGATAAATCACTACATTTGAAGTAGTCGGCAGGATAAATCACTACATTTGAAGTAGTCGGCAGGATAAATCGCTACATTTGAAGTAGTCGGAAGGATAAATCGCTAAATTTGAAGTAGTCGGCAGGATAAATCACTACATTTGAAGTAGTCGGCAGGATAAATCACTACATTTGAAGTGGTCGGCAGGATAAATCACTACATTTGGCGTTGTCGGCAGGATAAATCACTACATTTGAAGTAGTCGGCAGGATAAATCACTACATTTGAAGTGGTCGGCAGGATAAATCACTACATTTGGCGTTGTCGGCAGGATAAATCACTACATTTGAAGTAGTCGGCAGGATAAATCACTACATTTGGCGTTGTCGGCAGGATAAATCGCTACATTTGAAGTAGTCGGCAGGATAAATCACTACATTTGGCGTTGTCGGCAGGATAAATCACTACATTTGGCGTTGTCGGCAGGATAAATCACTACATTTGAAGTAGTCGGCAGGATAAATCACTACATTTGAAGTAGTCGGCAGGATAAATCACTACATTTAAAGTAGCCGGCAGGATAAATCACGACATTTGGCGTTGTCGGCAGGATAAATCACGACATTTGGCGTTGTCGGCAGGATAAATCACGACATTTGGCGTTGTCGGCAGGATAAATCACTACATTTGAAGTAGTCGGCAGGATAAATCACTACATTTGGCGTTGTCGGCAGGATAAATCACTACATTTGAAGTAGTCGGCAGGATAAATCACTACATTTGAAGTAGTCGGCAGGATAGATCACTACATTTGAGTAGTCGGCAGGATAAATCACTACATTTGAAGTAGGCAGCAGGATAAATCAATGCACCAAACATTCACATGGAACAACAGGTCTTCTCGCCTTTCAGTTCAGAATGCTCATCACCAGGGTAACAGACAAATGGACTACTGCCCCCTAGTGGTGGACCTCTAAATAGGTCCTACCTGCAACACACATGTGATGGAACACTAGGTGGTGATAGGCTACACATAGTAATATAATGTATTGGCTCCCCTGCAGGCGTTGGCTCTATGTAACTACCTGGAGACCAATACTGATGTGATAGATCTGAAAGGAAAGCAGGTTTTGGAACTGGGATCAGGGACAGGATTAGTGTCCATCGTCGCCAGTTTACTGGGTAAGTCTTACTGATTAGCTTTGAGTTTTAGACTCTAATCCTATCAGCTGCTGTATCTGGTGATAGATGTCTTTTGTAGTCAGTATTCTTGTTCTTGTTCTTCTTAAAAAGCTCCTAATGTAACGTGTCCCCAGGTGCCCAGGTGACGGCCACCGACCTCCCAGACGTCCTTAGTAATCTGAGATACAACTTACTCCGAAACACCAGAGGGCGCTCTAAATATACACCTGAGGTGACAGCTCTAACCTGGGGTCCTGAGGTGGAACGCACGTACCCTAGATCCGTGTATCGCTATGACTACGTACTGGCGGCTGACGTGGTGTATCACCATGACTTAGAGGAGCTGTTGGTTACCATGAGATACTTTTGTCGTCCAGGAACCACTCTGATCTGGGCCAACAAGGTCCGCCTCAAGACAAACCTGGTGTTCACTGAGGACTTCAAGAACACCTTCAACACCACCCTGCTGGCTGACATGGGAGAGGTTAAGATCTTCAAGGCCACGTGTAAAAGGTAGGGATTAAGGAAAGAAGGATGAGGAACTACTGTCGACATCCTGCCGACTGTAACCAAGACTTCCCGTCTTTTCTTCTTCCTCTGAGAAATGCTTGAAGACAGAAGGCGGCCATCTTGGCTAATGGTAATGGACGTTGATGGACTACTGATGATGTCAGTTGTTGATGTTTGATGTTCTACTTACCTGCTATATGTAGTACTTTATTGTTTACTTAGTTTTTACACAAGTACTTAGATAGTTTATATTAATATTAAAATGTATGCACTTTGCTGTCTTGTTTCAGTTTGTTTTAATCAAATAATAATACCAATAACAACAATAATAATAATAATAATGAATGTAGTAAGTATGCTGCTGGTGGACCTGAGAAATACCAAACACACTCACAACGGTAGACAATTAGTCTTCCAAATCTTTTTATTCTGAATTATTTTCCCATTTGTGACATAATTCCGTTACAGTGACTATGATAACAATAATAGTGTGTTGGTATTTTCCATATGTGGCCGAATAAAAATATTTATATAAAATAATACTAAAAGTAACCGAGTTTAAAGAACATACTGTAAACTTATACTCCACAGGTAGCTTGAAAGGTTTGAATATATATATATATTTTCAACGGCTAGCTAATTTAACTAGCTAAACAGAAAAAGCTAGGCTTCTAGAAATGGCTTGCTATTGGTTACCAAGTCAAAACAAGTATGAAAGGTCACAGTACAACAATACCACAACAGAATCAGACACCGACATCACTCCTTCTCTCTGTGGACCAGCCATCTCCTTTGGCCCTGTCCCCCTCATCAGACCCCCTCATACCGAGCTATGTAGGGCAGAGGCAGGGGCATACCAAGGACCTCCGACAAAAATGGTTTCAGGCTGGATTAGATTTGGTTTTAACGGTCATATCAGAAACCCGAGAGCTGGCATATCCAGGTCAAATTCTCATACCCAGGCCAAACGCTGACAAAATCAAAAACGTTTTTAATGGAGGTCAGAGTTACAATCCCCCATGTATCCTGCTCCATAGTGGCACCGTGTTTATGTAAAGGTATTCCCCATGTTTATGTAAAGGTATTCCCCATGTTCATGTATATGTATTCACCACGTTTATGTATAGGTATTCACCATGTTTATGTATAGGTATTCACCATGTTTATGTATATGTTTAGGTATTCACCATGTTTATGTATAGGTATTCCCCACGTTTATGTATAGGTATTCCCCATGTTTATGTATAGGTATTCCCCATGTATATGTATAGGTATTCACCATGTTTATGTATAGGTATTCCCCATGTTTATGTATAGGTATTCCCCATGTTTATGTATAGGTATTCCCCATGTTCATGTATAGGTATTCCCCATGTTTATCTATAGGTATTCCCCATGTTTATCTATAGGTATTCCCCATGTATATGTATAGGTATTCCCCATGTTTATGTATAGGTATTCCCCATGTTCATGTATAGGTATTCCCCATGTTTATCTATAGGTATTCCCCATGTTTATCTATAGGTATTCCCCATGTATATGTATAGGTATTCCCCATGTTTATGTATAGGTACAGTCGTATGAAAAAGTTTGGGCACCCCTCCGAGGCTGCATAATAATTTACTCTGTCGTCACAGAAAATGATCACAGTGGCATGCCATTGATTTTCTAATAAAAGCTGAGTACTGGGGTATTGTCCAGACAAAGATTTTTAGTGTAGCAATATTAAGTTGTATGAAATTAAATCAGATGTGAAAAATAGGCTGTGCAAAAATGTGGGCACCCTTGTCATTCTGTTGATTTGAATACCTGTAACTACTTAGCACTGATTAATTGGAACACACAATTGGTTTGGTGAGATCATTAAGCCTTGAACTTCATAGACAAGTGCATCCAATCATGAGAAAAGGTATTTAAGGTGGCCAATTGCAAGTTATTGTTCTCTTTGACTCTCCTCTGAAGAGTGGCAACATGGGGGCCTGAAAACAACTCTCAAATGACCTGAAAACAAAGATTGTTCAACATTATGGTTTAGAGGAAGGCTACAAAAAGCTATCGCAGAGATTTAAGCTGTCAGTGTCCACTGTGAGGAACATAGTGAGGAAATGGAAGACCACAGGCACAGTTCTTGTTAAGGCCAGAAGTGGCAGGCCAAGTAAAATATCGGAGAGGCAAAGGCGAAGGATGGTGAGAACGGTCAAAAACAGCCCACAGACCACCTCCAAAGACCTACAACATCATCTTGCTGCAGATGGTGTCACTGTGCATCGTTCAACAATTCAGCGGACTTTGCACAAGGAGAAGCTGTATGGGAGAGGGATGCGGAAGAAGCCTTTTCTGCACACACGCCACAAACAGAGTCGCTTGAGGTATGCAAACGCACATTTGGACAAGCCAGCTTCATTTTGGAATAAGGTGCTGTGGACTGATGAAACAAAGATTGAGTTATTTGTTCATAACAAGGGACGTTATGCATGGCGGCAAAAGAACACAGCGTTCCAAAAAAACCACTTGCTACCCACAGTAAAATTTGGTGGGGGTTCCATCATGCTGTGGGGCTGTGGGGCCAGTGCCGGTACTGGGAAGTTGAGGGTCGCATGGATTCCACTCAATAGCAGATTCTTGGGAATAATGTTGAAGAATCAGTCACAAAGTTGGAGTTACGCCGGCGCTGGATATTTCAACAAGACAACGACCCAAAACACTGCTCAAAATCTACCCAGGCATTTATGCAGAGGAACAAGTACAATGTTCTGGGCATCCCAGTCCCCAGACCTGAATATCATTGAGAATCTGTGGGATGATTTGAAGCGGGCTGTCCATGCTCGGCAACCATCAAACCTAACTGAACTGGAGATGGTTTGTAAGGAGGAATGGTCCAAAATACCTTCATCCAGAATCCAGACACTCATTAGAGGCTATGGCAAGCGTCTAGAGGCTGTTATTTTAGCAAAAGGAGGCTCTACTAAATATTGATGTGATTTTTCTATTGGGGTGCCCACATGTATGCACCTGTCTAATTTTGTTTTGATGCATATTGCACATTTTCTGTTAATCCAATAAACCTAATTTCACTACTGAAATATTACTGTGGCCATCAGTTATTTGATAGATCAAAATGAAATTGCTGATCCAAACACCCAATTATTTATAAATGGAAATCATGGAAATTGTCAGGGGTGCCCAAACTTTTTCATACGACTGTATTCCCCATGTTTATGTATAGGTATTCCCCATGTTTATGTATAGGTATTCGCCATGTTTATTTATAGGTATTCCCCATGTATATGTATAGGTATTCCCCATGTTTATGTATAGGTATTCACCATGTTTATGTATAGGTATTCGCCATGTTTATTTATAGGTATTCCCCATGTATATGTATAGGTATTCACCATGTTTATGTATAGGTATTCACCGTGTTTATCTATAGGTATTCACCGTGTTTATCTATAGGTATTCACCGTGTTTATGTATAGGTATTCCCCATGTTTATGTATAGGTATTCACCGTGTTTATGTATAGGTATTCCCCATGTTTATGTATAGGTATTCACCATGTTTATGTATAGGTATTCACCGTGTTTATGTATAGGTATTCACCATGTTTATGTATAGGTATTCACCATGTTTATCTATAGGTATTCACCATGTATATCTATAGGTATTCACCATGTTCATGTATAGGTATTCACCATGTTTATGTATAGGTATTCACCATGTTTATGTATAGGTATTCACCGTGTTTATGTATAGGTATTCCCCATGTTTATGTATAGGTATTCACCATGTTTATGTATAGGTATTCACCATGTATATGTATAGGTATTCACCATGTTTATCTATAGCTATTCACCATGTTTATGTATAGGTATTCACCATGTATATCTATAGCTATTCACCATGTATATGTATAGGTATTCACCGTGTTTATCTATAGCTATTCACCGTGTTTATGTATAGGTATTCGCCATGTTTATTTATAGGTATTCCCCATGTATATGTATAGGTATTCACCATGTTTATGTATAGGTATTCACCGTGTTTATCTATAGGTATTCACCGTGTTTATCTATAGGTATTCACCGTGTTTATGTATAGGTATTCCCCATGTTTATGTATAGGTATTCACCGTGTTTATGTATAGGTATTCCCCATGTTTATGTATAGGTATTCACCATGTTTATGTATAGGTATTCACCGTGTTTATGTATAGGTATTCACCATGTTTATGTATAGGTATTCACCATGTTTATGTATAGGTATTCACCATGTTTATCTATAGGTATTCACCATGTATATCTATAGGTATTCACCATGTTCATGTATAGGTATTCACCATGTTTATGTATAGGTATTCACCATGTTTATGTATAGGTATTCACCGTGTTTATGTATAGGTATTCCCCATGTTTATGTATAGGTATTCACCGTGTTTATGTATAGGTATTCCCCATGTTTATGTATAGGTATTCCCCACGTTTATGTATAGGTATTCCCCATGTTTATGTATAGGTATTCCCCATGTATATGTATAGGTATTCACCATGTTTATGTATAGGTATTCCCCATGTTTATGTATAGGTATTCCCCATGTTTATGTATAGGTATTCCCCATGTTCATGTATAGGTATTCCCCATGTTTATCTATAGGTATTCCCCATGTTTATCTATAGGTATTCCCCATGTATATGTATAGGTATTCCCCATGTTTATGTATAGGTACAGTCGTATGAAAAAGTTTGGGCACCCCTCCGAGGCTGCATAATAATTTACTCTGTCGTCACAGAAAATGATCACAGTGGCATGCCATTGATTTTCTAATAAAAGCTGAGTACTGGGGTATTGTCCAGACAAAGATTTTTAGTGTAGCAATATTAAGTTGTATGAAATTAAATCAGATGTGAAAAATAGGCTGTGCAAAAATGTGGGCACCCTTGTCATTCTGTTGATTTGAATACCTGTAACTACTTAGCACTGATTAATTGGAACACACAATTGGTTTGGTGAGATCATTAAGCCTTGAACTTCATAGACAAGTGCATCCAATCATGAGAAAAGGTATTTAAGGTGGCCAATTGCAAGTTATTGTTCTCTTTGACTCTCCTCTGAAGAGTGGCAACATGGGGGTCTCAAAACAACTCTCAAATGACCTGAAAACAAAGATTGTTCAACATTATGGTTTAGAGGAAGGCTACAAAAAGCTATCGCAGAGATTTAAGCTGTCAGTGTCCACTGTGAGGAACATAGTGAGGAAATGGAAGACCACAGGCACAGTTCTTGTTAAGGCCAGAAGTGGCAGGCCAAGTAAAATATCGGAGAGGCAAAGGCGAAGGATGGTGAGAACGGTCAAAAACAGCCCACAGACCACCTCCAAAGACCTACAACATCATCTTGCTGCAGATGGTGTCACTGTGCATCGTTCAACAATTCAGCGGACTTTGCACAAGGAGAAGCTGTATGGGAGAGGGATGCGGAAGAAGCCTTTTCTGCACACACGCCACAAACAGAGTCGCTTGAGGTATGCAAACGCACATTTGGACAAGCCAGCTTCATTTTGGAATAAGGTGCTGTGGACTGATGAAACAAAGATTGAGTTATTTGTTCATAACAAGGGACGTTATGCATGGCGGCAAAAGAACACAGCGTTCCAAAAAAACCACTTGCTACCCACAGTAAAATTTGGTGGGGGTTCCATCATGCTGTGGGGCTGTGGGGCCAGTGCCGGTACTGGGAAGTTGAGGGTCGCATGGATTCCACTCAATAGCAGATTCTTGGGAATAATGTTGAAGAATCAGTCACAAAGTTGGAGTTACGCCGGCGCTGGATATTTCAACAAGACAACGACCCAAAACACTGCTCAAAATCTACCCAGGCATTTATGCAGAGGAACAAGTACAATGTTCTGGGCATCCCAGTCCCCAGACCTGAATATCATTGAGAATCTGTGGGATGATTTGAAGCGGGCTGTCCATGCTCGGCAACCATCAAACCTAACTGAACTGGAGATGGTTTGTAAGGAGGAATGGTCCAAAATACCTTCATCCAGAATCCAGACACTCATTAGAGGCTATGGCAAGCGTCTAGAGGCTGTTATTTTAGCAAAAGGAGGCTCTACTAAATATTGATGTGATTTTTCTATTGGGGTGCCCACATGTATGCACCTGTCTAATTTTGTTTTGATGCATATTGCACATTTTCTGTTAATCCAATAAACCTAATTTCACTACTGAAATATTACTGTGGCCATCAGTTATTTGATAGATCAAAATGAAATTGCTGATCCAAACACCCAATTATTTATAAATGGAAATCATGGAAATTGTCAGGGGTGCCCAAACTTTTTCATACGACTGTATTCCCCATGTTTATGTATAGGTATTCCCCATGTTTATGTATAGGTATTCGCCATGTTTATTTATAGGTATTCCCCATGTATATGTATAGGTATTCCCCATGTTTATGTATAGGTATTCACCATGTTTATGTATAGGTATTCGCCATGTTTATTTATAGGTATTCCCCATGTATATGTATAGGTATTCACCATGTTTATGTATAGGTATTCACCGTGTTTATCTATAGGTATTCACCGTGTTTATCTATAGGTATTCACCGTGTTTATGTATAGGTATTCCCCATGTTTATGTATAGGTATTCACCGTGTTTATGTATAGGTATTCCCCATGTTTATGTATAGGTATTCACCATGTTTATGTATAGGTATTCACCGTGTTTATGTATAGGTATTCACCATGTTTATGTATAGGTATTCACCATGTTTATCTATAGGTATTCACCATGTATATCTATAGGTATTCACCATGTTCATGTATAGGTATTCACCATGTTTATGTATAGGTATTCACCATGTTTATGTATAGGTATTCACCGTGTTTATGTATAGGTATTCCCCATGTTTATGTATAGGTATTCACCATGTTTATGTATAGGTATTCACCATGTATATGTATAGGTATTCACCATGTTTATCTATAGCTATTCACCATGTTTATGTATAGGTATTCACCATGTATATCTATAGCTATTCACCATGTATATGTATAGGTATTCACCGTGTTTATCTATAGCTATTCACCGTGTTTATGTATAGGTATTCGCCATGTTTATTTATAGGTATTCCCCATGTATATGTATAGGTATTCACCATGTTTATGTATAGGTATTCACCGTGTTTATCTATAGGTATTCACCGTGTTTATCTATAGGTATTCACCGTGTTTATGTATAGGTATTCCCCATGTTTATGTATAGGTATTCACCGTGTTTATGTATAGGTATTCCCCATGTTTATGTATAGGTATTCACCATGTTTATGTATAGGTATTCACCGTGTTTATGTATAGGTATTCACCATGTTTATGTATAGGTATTCACCATGTTTATGTATAGGTATTCACCATGTTTATCTATAGGTATTCACCATGTATATCTATAGGTATTCACCATGTTCATGTATAGGTATTCACCATGTTTATGTATAGGTATTCACCATGTTTATGTATAGGTATTCACCGTGTTTATGTATAGGTATTCCCCATGTTTATGTATAGGTATTCACCGTGTTTATGTATAGGTATTCCCCATGTTTATGTATAGGTATTCCCCACGTTTATGTATAGGTATTCCCCATGTTTATGTATAGGTATTCCCCATGTATATGTATAGGTATTCACCATGTTTATGTATAGGTATTCCCCATGTTTATGTATAGGTATTCCCCATGTTTATGTATAGGTATTCCCCATGTTCATGTATAGGTATTCCCCATGTTTATCTATAGGTATTCCCCATGTTTATCTATAGGTATTCCCCATGTATATGTATAGGTATTCCCCATGTTTATGTATAGGTACAGTCGTATGAAAAAGTTTGGGCACCCCTCCGAGGCTGCATAATAATTTACTCTGTCGTCACAGAAAATGATCACAGTGGCATGCCATTGATTTTCTAATAAAAGCTGAGTACTGGGGTATTGTCCAGACAAAGATTTTTAGTGTAGCAATATTAAGTTGTATGAAATTAAATCAGATGTGAAAAATAGGCTGTGCAAAAATGTGGGCACCCTTGTCATTCTGTTGATTTGAATACCTGTAACTACTTAGCACTGATTAATTGGAACACACAATTGGTTTGGTGAGATCATTAAGCCTTGAACTTCATAGACAAGTGCATCCAATCATGAGAAGAGGTATTTAAGGTGGCCAATTGCAAGTTATTGTTCTCTTTGACTCTCCTCTGAAGAGTGGCAACATGGGGGCCTCAAAACAACTCTCACATGACCTGAAAACAAAGATTGTTCAACATTATGGTTTAGAGGAAGGCTACAAAAAGCTATCGCAGAGATTTAAGCTGTCAGTGTCCACTGTGAGGAACATAGTGAGGAAATGGAAGACCACAGGCACAGTTCTTGTTAAGGCCAGAAGTGGCAGGCCAAGTAAAATATCGGAGAGGCAAAGGCGAAGGATGGTGAGAACGGTCAAAAACAGCCCACAGACCACCTCCAAAGACCTACAACATCATCTTGCTGCAGATGGTGTCACTGTGCATCGTTCAACAATTCAGCGGACTTTGCACAAGGAGAAGCTGTATGGGAGAGGGATGCGGAAGAAGCCTTTTCTGCACACACGCCACAAACAGAGTCGCTTGAGGTATGCAAACGCACATTTGGACAAGCCAGCTTCATTTTGGAATAAGGTGCTGTGGACTGATGAAACAAAGATTGAGTTATTTGTTCATAACAAGGGACGTTATGCATGGCGGCAAAAGAACACAGCGTTCCAAAAAAACCACTTGCTACCCACAGTAAAATTTGGTGGGGGTTCCATCATGCTGTGGGGCTGTGGGGCCAGTGCCGGTACTGGGAAGTTGAGGGTCGCATGGATTCCACTCAATAGCAGATTCTTGGGAATAATGTTGAAGAATCAGTCACAAAGTTGGAGTTACGCCGGCGCTGGATATTTCAACAAGACAACGACCCAAAACACTGCTCAAAATCTACCCAGGCATTTATGCAGAGGAACAAGTACAATGTTCTGGGCATCCCAGTCCCCAGACCTGAATATCATTGAGAATCTGTGGGATGATTTGAAGCGGGCTGTCCATGCTCGGCAACCATCAAACCTAACTGAACTGGAGATGGTTTGTAAGGAGGAATGGTCCAAAATACCTTCATCCAGAATCCAGACACTCATTAGAGGCTATGGCAAGCGTCTAGAGGCTGTTATTTTAGCAAAAGGAGGCTCTACTAAATATTGATGTGATTTTTCTATTGGGGTGCCCACATGTATGCACCTGTCTAATTTTGTTTTGATGCATATTGCACATTTTCTGTTAATCCAATAAACCTAATTTCACTACTGAAATATTACTGTGGCCATCAGTTATTTGATAGATCAAAATGAAATTGCTGATCCAAACACCCAATTATTTATAAATGGAAATCATGGAAATTGTCAGGGGTGCCCAAACTTTTTCATACGACTGTATTCCCCATGTTTATGTATAGGTATTCCCCATGTTTATGTATAGGTATTCGCCATGTTTATTTATAGGTATTCCCCATGTATATGTATAGGTATTCCCCATGTTTATGTATAGGTATTCACCATGTTTATGTATAGGTATTCGCCATGTTTATTTATAGGTATTCCCCATGTATATGTATAGGTATTCACCATGTTTATGTATAGGTATTCACCGTGTTTATCTATAGGTATTCACCGTGTTTATCTATAGGTATTCACCGTGTTTATGTATAGGTATTCCCCATGTTTATGTATAGGTATTCACCGTGTTTATGTATAGGTATTCCCCATGTTTATGTATAGGTATTCACCATGTTTATGTATAGGTATTCACCGTGTTTATGTATAGGTATTCACCATGTTTATGTATAGGTATTCACCATGTTTATCTATAGGTATTCACCATGTATATCTATAGGTATTCACCATGTTCATGTATAGGTATTCACCATGTTTATGTATAGGTATTCACCATGTTTATGTATAGGTATTCACCGTGTTTATGTATAGGTATTCCCCATGTTTATGTATAGGTATTCACCATGTTTATGTATAGGTATTCACCATGTATATGTATAGGTATTCACCATGTTTATCTATAGCTATTCACCATGTTTATGTATAGGTATTCACCATGTATATCTATAGCTATTCACCATGTATATGTATAGGTATTCACCGTGTTTATCTATAGCTATTCACCGTGTTTATGTATAGGTATTCGCCATGTTTATTTATAGGTATTCCCCATGTATATGTATAGGTATTCACCATGTTTATGTATAGGTATTCACCGTGTTTATCTATAGGTATTCACCGTGTTTATCTATAGGTATTCACCGTGTTTATGTATAGGTATTCCCCATGTTTATGTATAGGTATTCACCGTGTTTATGTATAGGTATTCCCCATGTTTATGTATAGGTATTCACCATGTTTATGTATAGGTATTCACCGTGTTTATGTATAGGTATTCACCATGTTTATGTATAGGTATTCACCATGTTTATGTATAGGTATTCACCATGTTTATCTATAGGTATTCACCATGTATATCTATAGGTATTCACCATGTTCATGTATAGGTATTCACCATGTTTATGTATAGGTATTCACCATGTTTATGTATAGGTATTCACCGTGTTTATGTATAGGTATTCCCCATGTTTATGTATAGGTATTCACCGTGTTTATGTATAGGTATTCCCCATGTTTATGTATAGGTATTCACCATGTTTATGTATAGGTATTCCCCATGTTTATGTATAGGTATTCACCATGTTTATGTATAGGTATTCACCATGTATATGTATAGCTATTCACCGTGTTTATGTATAGGTATTCACCATGTATATGTATAGGTATTCACCGTGTTTATCTATAGGTATTCCCCATGTTTATCTATAGGTATTCACCATGTATATGTATAGCTATTCACCGTGTTTATCTATAGCTGTTCACAGTGTTTATCTATATGTATAGGTATTCACCATGTTTATATATAGGTATTCCCCATGTATATGTATAGGTATTCACCATGTTTATGTATATGTATAGGTATTCACCATGTTTATGTATAGGTATTCCCCATGTTTATGTATAGGTATTCACCATGTTATGTATAGGTATTCCCCATGTTTATGTATGGGTATTCACCATGTTCATGTATAGGTATTCACCATGTTCATGTATAGGTATTCACCATGTTTATGTATAGGTATTCCCCATGTATATGTATAGGTATTCACCATGTTTATGTATAGGTATTCACCGTGTTTATCTATAGGTATTCCCCATGTTTATCTATAGGTATTCACCATGTTTATGTATAGGTATTCCCCATGTATATGTATAGGTATTCACCATGTTTATGTATAGGTATTCACCGTGTTTATCTATAGGTATTCCCCATGTTTATCTATAGGTATTCACCGTGTTTATCTATAGGTATTCACCATGTTTATGTATAGGTATTCCCCATGTTTATGTATAGGTATTCCCCATGTTTATGTATAGGTATTCCCCATGTTTATGTATAGGTATTCCCCATGTTGTTTATCTATAGGTATTTACATTTTTATCTATAGGTATTCCCCATGTTTATCTATAGGTTTTCACCATGTTTATGTATAGGTATTCCCCATGTTTATGTATAGGTATTCACCATTTTTATCTATAGGTATTCACCATGTTTATGTATAGGTATTCACCATGTTTATATATAGGTATTCACCATGTTTATGTATAGGTATTCACCATGTTTATATATAGGTATTCACCATGTTTATCTATAGGTATTCACCATGTATCCCGCTCCATAAGGTATTATATAATGTGTTCCATTGTGTATGCATTGGTATCCATTTTTAACAGCAAGCTACTGTAAAAACACTCACTAGAAATACCTGCTGTGACCAGAAAATACATCAAGCATAACTTGAAGCATCAACCCTCTGTCAAACCTATATTTACAAACTGGGATTACTTACTTGTAAACAGAGACTGGGTAATAGTGTGTGTGTGTATATCTCTCCACAGCACTGATGCCAAATTGCTATTACACATGCTGCTTGTAAACAGAGACTGGGTAGTGGATGGATGTGTGTGTGTCAGATGGTCTCCTCTCTAAATATATCGTTGGGTTTGTATGATGGGATGAGTGTCCAGCAAAGAGAAACAGTTATAATGTCTGTAGAAGGGGTAGAGATAACAGTTATAATGTCTGTAGAAGAGGTAGAGATAACAGGATAACAGTTTTAATGTCTGTAGAAGAGGTAGAGATAACAGGATAACAGTTATAATGTCTGTAGAAGAGGTAGAGATAACAGGATAACAGTTATAATGTCTGTAGAAGGGGTAGAGATAACAGTTATAATGTCTGTAGAAGAGGTAGAGATAACAGTTATAATGTCTGTAGAAGAGGTAGAGATAACAGGATAACAGTTTTAATGTCTGTAGAAGGGGTAGAGATAACAGTTATAATGTCTGTAGAAGGGGTAGAGATAACAGGATAACAGTTATAATGTCTGTAGAAGGGGTAGAGATAACAGGATAACAGTTATAATGTCTGTAGAAGAGGCAGAGATAACAGGATAACAGTTATAATGTCTGTAGAAGAGGCAGAGATAACAGGATAACAGTTGACCATAAGACTGGAGAAGCCACTCATACTGTCTGTAATGTGGGAGAGGAGAGAGATGGGGGTATATTGACAAACGTGCACTGAAAGAGGCTGCACTGATGGTCTTTCCAAGCTATATTGGCCTTTTTATTTGGATATAATTGGGATGAGATGGTAGTCTAGACAGAGTTTCTGACTGAGGCAGTGCATGATGGTAGAAGGGTGTGTATGGTAGTCTAGACAGAGTTTCTGACTGAGGCAGTGCATGATGGTAGGTCTGATAGAAGGGTGTGTATGGTAGTCTAGACAGAGTTTCTGACTGAGGCAGTGCATGATGGTAGGGATGGTAGAAGGGTGTGTATGGTAGTCTAGACAGAGTTTCTGACTGAGGCAGTGCATGATGGTAGAAGGGTGTGTATGGTAGCCTAGCAGTCTCCTAGGGGGTTTCATTACAGTAGTTGACTTGTCACAGGGGTGTGAGCTGCCTATTTAATGTCAAGCTAAACCAAGACGGCCCTCTTGAGGTTGATTAGCTTCCTACATAGCCATAAAAGGCGCGCAGAGAAACGTCCACAATGTGGGCAGTTGGCTGTCCCAGTTCCTTTAGAAAACAAGACACATTTATCCTGCTCATTTTAAAAATGGCTAACAGTCCCTAATCACTACTAGCTTACTTTAGCAATTCATATTTCACAGTCAACTCAGCGTCACGATAGCAGTCGACAGGCAGAAAGAAACAGCCCGTCAAAATGTTACAACGCAACGTCACGATCTGAACGATTGATAACTATTTCATGGTGGTAAGATTTTTTTACCTGACATCCTGCACTAACTGTTCATATATTAACTACATTTCAGAATTCATTAGTTTCACTTTAAACGGATTCAACCTAACTAGTTAGTAACATTGTTCTCTCAATCGCGTTTCGGCCTGTTGCCTAGCAACGGTCCATCTCCCAAATAGGTCCCACATACAACACAGACAACAAAAAAAAGCTCAAAATGTGGTTCCACGATGTAAGGCTTCAGTTTCCTTTTTCTTTAAAAACATGTACTTGGAAAGTTTGGATTGATATTAAATATGAAAATATATGCACTTTGCTGTCTGGTGCCAGTTTCTATAGTCAAATATAAATGGGTTATGGATATAGGAAGTCCTAAGTAGTCGACTGGTGGATCTGATAACTACATAACACACTCATACAATTACTCTTCCAAATCTTTTTATTAAATTTGTAACATAATTCCATTACAGTTACTGTGACAACAAAACAGAGTGTTGGTACTTTCCATATGTCGCCCAGGAAGAATATGGTTATAAAATAATACTAAAAACTACATTTCATTAAAATCTTAACATTCCGTCAAATATTGTCGTTAATTGACTAAGGTTTTTAGTTGTAATATAAATACAAGACATCCATTAATATTATCTGAAAGGTCCTTTTGACACCAGCAGAGAGAACAGATAGGACGCCTCCCAAATGTTAACCTATTCCCTATATAGTGCACTGCTTTCAACCACAGCCCTATGAAACCCCCATAGTGTTCCAGTCAAAAGAAGTGCACTATATAAGGGAATAGGGTGGTGTTTGGACCAACGACCAGAGAGATTACGAGAGGTTGTTCTGATAGATCTGGAGTCAGTGTTGGACGGGGCTGAAGGTCCTGTGATTGGTTAAGGCCATTAGGAGACTGTCATTGGCAACGAGAAGACAGAATGAGATAGATGAACCCTGAACTTCAGACCGTAACTAAAACCTCAAATGCTTTGTTTACAGTACAGAGAAAGGAAGGAGGGAGGGAGGGAGGGGGAGAGGGAGGGAGAGAGAGAGAGAGAGAGAGGGAGGGGGAGAGGGGGGGAGGGAGTGAGGGGGATCGGGAGGGAGGGGGAGAGGGGGGGAGGGAGTGAGGGGGATCGGGAGGGAGGGAGTGAGTGAGGGAAAGAGAGAGGGGGAGGGGGAGAGGGAGGGAGGGAAGGGGGGAGAGGGAGGGAGGGAAGGGGGGAGAGGGAGGGAGGGAAGGGGGGAGGGAAGGGAGGAGAGGGAGGGAGGGAAGGAAGGAGGGAAGGAGGGAGGGAGGGAAGGAGGGAGGGAAGGAGGGAGGGAGGGAGGGAAGGAGAGAGGGAGGGAGGGAAGGAGAGAGGGAAGGAGGGAGAGGGAGGGAAGGAGAGAGGGAGGGAAGGAGAGAGGGAGGAGAGAGGGAGGGAAGGAGAGAGGGAGGGAAGGAGAGAGGGAGGGAAGGAGAGAGGGAGGGAAGGAGAGAGGGAGGGAAGGAGAGAGGGAAGGAGGGAGGGAATGAGGGAGGAAGAGAGGGAGTGAGTGAGGAAGAGAGGGAGGGAGTGAGTGAGGAAGAGAGGGAGGAAGGGAGAGAGGGAGGAAGAAAGAGAGGGAGGAAGAAAGAGGGAGGAAGAAAGGGAGGGAGGGAGGGGGGGGAGGAGAGAGGGAGGGAAGGAGAGAGGGAGGGGGGAAGGAGAGAGGGAGGGGGGAAGGAGAGAGGGAGGGAGGGGGGGAGGGAGGGGTGAAAGTGTTGAAACTAAACCGAGGACAGGATCACTGTGGAATCCTGACAATGAGGGAGGCTCTTTCCAGGGATTCCAAAGAGAGGACACACACACACACACACACACACACACACACACACACACACACACACACACGGAATAATGGACTGGCATTAAAATAAAAAGAGTGTTCAATTTGACATGGACTCAAAATGATCAGCTTCCAACCCCCCCCCTTGTTTACTCTAAAAGACACACACATTTAAAATCCATCAGGGAGAATAACAACATGTTGCGTCTTTTATGATGTGTATTATGACGCGTGTCGGTACCTTTCTACAGACCGGGTTCATTCAGGAGGGTGAAACATTCAAAACGTTGAACCCCCCCCCCAAAAAACAATAGAAATGTCAGGTAAAGATGGAAAAATCCAATCCGTTCATCGTCTTTCTATCTACAACTGAACAACAGTGGAGGGTTTTTTAAACCAAGAAGCTCTGAAATGTGTCCGGGTTGAAATCTTCTCTACGCCGACCACATTGTTCGAGGCATTCAGTCAAGACTTGGTACAAACGCTGACTGCTTTCAGATGTGTGTGTGTGTGTGTGTGTGTGTGTGTGTGTGTGTGTGTGTGTGTGTAACAGACTGTCTAGAAGGGAGTGTAGTCGGCTGGGTACATGATGGGCAGCCAGTTCTCTGTGAAAGTGGCACAGTGCATCCAGCCCAAGGACCGCATTACCTGAAAACACACAGGACGTGATGTCACAATACAGGAAGTAGAACATGTCTCCAGAAAGGCTGTTATCTGAATGTCTCTGAGCTTTAGGCTCTTTGTTCAAGTGTTACAGACACGGTAAACCCTGCTAGTCTAAGTCTAACAGGAAGTAGATGTATCAGGTAGTTGGACTGAGGCTGTAAAACACGTCTAACAGGAAGTAGATGTATCAGGTAGTTGGGACGGAGGCTGTAAAACACGTCTAACAGGAAGTAGATGTATCAGGTAGTTGGACTGAGACTGTAAAACACGTCTAACAGGAAGTAGATATATCAGGTAGTTGGACGGAGGCTGTGAAACACGTCTAACAGGAAGTAGATGTATCAGGTAGTTGGACGGAGGCTGTAAAACACGTCTAACAGGAAGTAGATATATCAGGTAGTTGGACGGAGGCTGTGAAACACGTCTAACAGGAAGTAGATGTATCAGGTAGTTGGACTGAGGCTGTAAAACACGTCTAACAGGAAGTAGATGTATCAGGTAGTTGGACTGAGGCTGTAAAACACGTCTAACAGGAAGTAGATGTATCAGGTCGTTGGGACTGAGGCTGTAAAACACGTCTAACAGGAAGTAGATGTATCAGGTAGTTGGGACGGAGGCTGTAAAACACGTCTAACAGGAAGTAGATGTATCAGGTAGTTGGGACTGAGGCTGTAAAACACGTCTAACAGGAAGTAGATGTATCAGGTAGTTGGGACTGAGGCTGTAAAACACGTCTAACAGGAAGTAGATGTATCAGGTAGTTGGGACGGAGGCTGTAAAACACGTCTAACAGGAAGTAGATGTATCAGGTAGTTGGACGGAGGCTGTAAAACACGTCTAACAGGAAGTAGATGTATCAGGTAGTTGGGACGGAGGCTGTAAAACACGTCTAACAGGAAGTAGATTTATCAGGTAGTTTGGACGGAGGCTGTAAAACACGTCTAACAGGAAGTAGATGTATCAGGTAGTTGGGACGGAGGCTGTAAAACACGTCTAACAGGAAGTAGATGTATCAGGTAGTTGGGACGGAGGCTGTAAAACACGTCTAACAGGAAGTAGATGTATCAGGTAGTTGGGACGGAGGCTGTAAAACACGTCTAACAGGAAGTAGATGTATCAGGTAGTGGGACTGAGGCTGTGAAACACGTCTAACAGGAAGTAGATGTATCAGGTAGTTGGGACGGAGGCTGTAAAACACGTCTAACAGGAAGTAGATGTATCAGGTCGTTGGGACTGAGGCTGTAAAACACGTCTAACAGGAAGTAGATGTATCAGGTAGTTGGGACTGAGGCTGTAAAACACGTCTAACAGGAAGTAGATGTATCAGGTAGTTGGGACTGAGGCTGTAAAACACGTCTAACAGGAAGTAGATGTATCAGGTAGTTGGGACTGAGGCTGTAAAACACGTCTAACAGGAAGTAGATGTATCAGGTAGTTGGGACTGAGGCTGTAAAACACGTCTAACAGGAAGTAGATTTATCAGGTAGTTGGGACTGAGGCTGTAAAACACGTCTAACAGGAAGTAGATGTATCAGGTAGTTGGACGGAGGCTGTAAAACACGTCTAACAGGAAGTAGATGTATCAGGTAGTTGGGACGGAGGCTGTAAAACACGTCTAACAGGAAGTAGATTTATCAGGTAGTTTGGACGGAGGCTGTAAAACACGTCTAACAGGAAGTAGATGTATCAGGTAGTTGGACTGAGGCTGTAAAACACGTCTAACAGGAAGTAGATGTATCAGGTAGTTGGGACGGAGGCTGTAAAACACGTCTAACAGGAAGTAGATGTATCAGGTAGTTGGGACGGAGGCTGTAAAACACGTCTAACAGGAAGTAGATGTATCAGGTAGTTGGGACGGAGGCTGTAAAACACGTCTAACAGGAAGTAGATGTATCAGGTAGTGGGACTGAGGCTGTGAAACACGTCTAACAGGAAGTAGATGTATCAGGTAGTTGGGACGGAGGCTGTAAAACACGTCTAACAGGAAGTAGATGTATCAGGTCGTTGGGACGGAGGCTGTAAAACACGTCTAACAGGAAGTAGATGTATCAGGTAGTTGGGACTGAGGCTGTAAAACACGTCTAACAGGAAGTAGATGTATCAGGTAGTTGGGACTGAGGCTGTAAAACACGTCTAACAGGAAGTAGATGTATCAGGTAGTTGGGACTGAGGCTGTAAAACACGTCTAACAGGAAGTAGATGTATCAGGTAGTTGGGACTGAGGCTGTAAAACACGTCTAACAGGAAGTAGATTTATCAGGTAGTTGGGACTGAGGCTGTAAAACACGTCTAACAGGAAGTAGATGTATCAGGTCGTTGGGACTGAGGCTGTAAAACACGTCTAACAGGAAGTAGATGTATCAGGTAGTTGGGACGGAGGCTGTAAAACACGTCTAACAGGAAGTAGATGTATCAGGTAGTTGGGACTGAGGCTGTAAAACACGTCTAACAGGAAGTAGATGTATCAGGTAGTTGGGACGGAGGCTGTAAAACACGTCTAACAGGAAGTAGATGTATCAGGTAGTTGGGACGGAGGCTGTAAAACACGTCTAACAGGAAGTAGATGTATCAGGTAGTTGGGACAGGCTGTAAAACACGTCTAACAGGAAGTAGATGTATCAGGTAGTTGGGACTGAGGCTGTAAAACACGTCTAACAGGAAGTAGATGTATCAGGTAGTTGGGACAGGCTGTAAAACACGTCTAACAGGAAGTAGATGTATCAGGTAGTGGGACTGAGGCTGTAAAACACGTCTAACAGGAAGTAGATGTATCAGGTCGTTGGGACTGAGGCTGTAAAACACGTCTAACAGGAAGTAGATGTATCAGGTAGTTGGGACTGAGGCTGTAAAACACGTCTAACAGGAAGTAGATGTATCAGGTAGTTGGGACTGAGGCTGTAAAACACGTCTAACAGGAAGTAGATGTATCAGGTAGTTGGGACTGAGGCTGTAAAACACGTCTAACAGGAAGTAGATGTATCAGGTAGTTGGGACTGAGGCTGTAAAACACGTCTAACAGGAAGTAGATGTATCAGGTAGTTGGACGGAGGCTGTAAAACACGTCTAACAGGAAGTAGATGTATCAGGTAGTTGGACTGAGGCTGTAAAACACGTCTAACAGGAAGTAGATGTATCAGGTAGTTGGGACTGAGGATGTAAAACACGTCTAACAGGAAGTAGATGTATCAGGTAGTTGGACTGAGGCTGTAAAACACGTCTAACAGGAAGTAGATGTATCAGGTAGTTGGGACTGAGGCTGTAAAACACGTCTAACAGGAAGTAGATGTATCAGGTAGTTGGACTGAGGCTGTAAAACACGTCTAACAGGAAGTAGATGTATCAGGTAGTTGGACTGAGGCTGTAAAACACGTCTAACAGGAAGTAGATGTATCAGGTAGTTGGGACTGAGGCTGTAAAACACGTCTAACAGGAAGTAGATGTATCAGGTAGTTGGGACTGAGGCTGTAAAACACGTCTAACAGGAAGTAGATGTATCAGGTAGTTGGGACTGAGGCTGTAAAACACGTCTAACAGGAAGTAGATGTATCAGGTCGTTGGGACTGAGGCTGTAAAACACGTCTAACAGGAAGTAGATGTATCAGGTAGTTGGACTGAGGCTGTAAAACACGTCTAACAGGAAGTAGATGTATCAGGTAGTTGGGACGGAGGCTGTAAAACACGTCTAACAGGAAGTAGATGTATCAGGTAGTTGGGACTGAGGCTGTAAAACACGTCTAACAGGAAGTAGATGTATCAGGTAGTGGGACTGAGGCTGTAAAACACGTCTAACAGGAAGTAGATGTATCAGGTAGTTGGGACTGAGGCTGTAAAACACGTCTAACAGGAAGTAGATGTATCAGGTAGTTGGGACTGAGGCTGTAAAACACGTCTAACAGGAAGTAGATGTATCAGGTAGTTGGGACTGAGGCTGTAAAACACGTCTAACAGGAAGTAGATGTATCAGGTCGTTGGGACTGAGGCTGTAAAACACGTCTAACAGGAAGTAGATGTATCAGGTAGTTGGACTGAGGCTGTAAAACACGTCTAACAGGAAGTAGATGTATCAGGTAGTTGGGACGGAGGCTGTAAAACACGTCTAACAGGAAGTAGATGTATCAGGTAGTTGGACTGAGGCTGTAAAACACGTCTAACAGGAAGTAGATGTATCAGGTAGTTGGACTGAGGCTGTAAAACACGTCTAACAGGAAGTAGATGTATCAGGTAGTTGGACTGAGGCTGTAAAACACGTCTAACAGGAAGTAGATGTATCAGGTAGTTGGACTGAGGCTGTAAAACACGTCTAACAGGAAGTAGATGTATCAGGTAGTTGGACTGAGGCTGTGAAACATGTCTAACAGGAAGTAGATGTATCAGGTAGTTGGACTGAGGCTGTAAAACACGTCTAACAGGAAGTAGATGTATCAGGTAGTTGGGACTGAGGCTGTAAAACACGTCTAACAGGAAGTAGATGTATCAGGTAGTTGGACTGAGGCTGTAAAACACGTCTAACAGGAAGTAGATGTATCAGGTAGTTGGACTGAGGCTGTAAAACACGTCTAACAGGAAGTAGATGTATCAGGTAGTTGGACTGAGGCTGTAAAACACATCTAACAGGAAGTAGATGTATCAGGTAGTTGGGACTGAGGCTGTAAAACACGTCTAACAGGAAGTAGATGTATCAGGTAGTTGGGACTGAGGCTGTAAAACACGTCTAACAGGAAGTAGATGTATCAGGTAGTTGGGACTGAGGCTGTAAAACACGTCTAACAGGAAGTAGATGTATCAGGTAGTTGGGACTGAGGCTGTAAAACACGTCTAACAGGAAGTAGATGTATCAGGTAGTTAGACTGAGGCTGTAAAACACGTCTAACAGGAAGTAGATGTATCAGGTAGTTGGGACTGAGGCTGTAAAACACGTCTAACAGGAAGTAGATGTATCAGGTAGTTGGGACTGAGGCTGTAAAACACGTCTAACAGGAAGTAGATGTATCAGGTAGTTAGACTGAGGCTGTAAAACACGTCTAACAGGAAGTAGATGTATCAGGTAGTTGGACTGAGGCTGTAAAACACGTCTAACAGGAAGTAGATGTATCAGGTAGTTGGACTGAGGCTGTAAAACACGTCTAACAGGAAGTAGATGTATCAGGTAGTTGGACTGAGGCTGTAAAACACGTCTAACAGGAAGTAGATGTATCAGGTAGTTGGACGGAGGCTGTAAAACACGTCTAACAGGAAGTAGATGTATCAGGTAGTTGGGACTGAGGCTGTAAAACACGTCTAACAGGAAGTAGATGTATCAGGTAGTTGGACTGAGGCTGTAAAACACGTCTAACAGGAAGTAGATGTATCAGGTAGTTGGACTGAGGCTGTAAAACACGTCTAACAGGAAGTAGATGTATCAGGTAGTTGGGACTGAGGCTGTAAAACACATCTAACAGGAAGTAGATGTATCAGGTAGTTGGGACGGAGGCTGTAAAACACGTCTAACAGGAAGTAGATATATCAGGTAGTTGGACTGAGGCTGTAAAACACGTCTAACAGGAAGTAGATGTATCAGGTAGTTGGGACTGAGGCTGTAAAACACGTCTAACAGGAAGTAGATGTATCAGGTCGTTGGGACTGAGGCTGTAAAACACGTCTAACAGGAAGTAGATGTATCAGGTAGTTGGGACTGAGGCTGTTTCTGACCTGAATGCAGTTCTTCAAGTTGTCTCTACTGGGTTTGTCTTCTACGATCTTGGAGGCATACTTCAGGGCTCTGCCGTACATCTTATTGACTAATGCATGTCTGTAGGAGAACGTCAACACCTGGAGAGGAAGGGGAACAAAAACCATCAAAATTTGGGAGAAAGATTGAGCTGGATGATTCATATGTAAGTTACCGTTGCCGTATCATCCACTGCAAGGTGTGGCGTAAGCCGGGGATCTGCTAGGGAAACCAAACAGGGAAACAGCCACACCTCTTCTCCTCACCTTAGAGTCCGTTAGCTCCACCCACTTCTGCAGCTCCCAGAAGGTGTCTGTCAAGGCTTTGGCCCTGCCCTGTTGGGCGTCGTCAGAGCTGGTCACCTCCTCCTCGTCAGTCCCCGTCTCTGCCCCCTCCCGAGCCTCTCCAGCCCCCCGAGCCCCCCGAGCCTCCCCAGCCCCCCCAGCCTCCCCAGCCCCCCCAGCCCCCCCAGCCTCCCCAGCCTCCCCAGCCCCCCCAGCCCCCCCAACCCCGTCCTGGGGTGTAGCAGGCAGGAGCAAAAGGTCAGCCAGGGCACAGCCCTTCCTACACAGAGCATCCAGCAGGGAACATTTCTGCTTCTCCATGTCACTGCGGGAAACACACAGAAACACGACGGTTTATTTCATATCAAATCACAGATTCTCTGTCCACTAGAAATGAGGTCAAAGGGAAAGTGGTTAACGGATATACAAGACAGACAACCTGTTGTGATCTGACTGGCTAAGAGTGAGCCCTAAATGGAACCCTATTGCCCATAGGGTCCTGGCCTAAAGTAGTGCACTATATAGGGAATAGGGTTCTATAGGGCTCTGGTCTAAAGTAGTGCACTATATAGGGAATAGGGTTCCATAGGGCTCTGGTCTAAAGTAGTGCACTATATAGGGAATAGGGTTCTATAGGGCTCTGGTCTAAAGTAGTGCACTATATATAGGGAATAGGGTTCCATAGGGCCCTGGGCTAAAGTAGTGCACTATATAGGGAATAGGGTGCCATTTGAGACGCAGGCTAAGACTTAGTGGTGTACCTCTTGATTGTGACAGCGTCAGGGCGAGGGTCGGTCTTTATGGTGAGGTAGACTGCCAGGGCCGTCTGGTCGATCTGAGACAGAACCATGTCAGAGGCCGTTACGATGTCACCCAGGCGCTTCAAACGCTCCTACAGAGAGAGATCAGGGTTAGACACGACTAATCAACAGCAGAGAGAGAGAGATCAGGGTTAGACGCGACTAATCAACAGCAGAGAGAGAGAGATCAGGGTTAGACACGACTAATCAACAGCAGAGAGAGAGATCAGGGTTAGACGCGACTAATCAACAGCAGAGAGAGAGAGATCAGGGTTAGACACGACTAATCAACAGCAGAGAGAGAGATCAGGGTTACACGCGAGTAATCAACAGCAGAGAGAGAGAGATCAGGGTTAGACACGACTAATCAACAGCAGAGAGAGAGATCAGGGTTAGACGCGACTAATCAACAGCAGAGAGAGAGAGATCAGGGTTAGACACGACTAATCAACAGCAGAGAGAGAGATCAGGGTTAGACACGACTAATCAACAGCAGAGAGAGAGAGATCAGGGTTAGATGAGACTAATCAACAGCAGAGAGAGAGAGATCAGGGTTAGACACGACTAATCAACAGCAGAGAGAGAGAGATCAGGGTTAGACGCGACTAATCAACAGCAGAGAGAGAGATCAGGGTTAGACACGACTAATCAACAGCAGAGAGAGAGATCAGGGTTAGACGCGACTAATCAACAGTAGAAAGAGACCAAGGTTAGACGCGACTAATCAAGAGCAGAGAGAGATCAGGGTTAGGCGCGACTAATCAATAGTAGAGAGAGAGAGATCAGGGTTAGACGCAACTAATCAACAGCAGAGAGAGAGCGATCAGGGTTAGACGCGACTAATCAACAGCAGAGAGATCAGGGTTAGATGCGACTAATCAACAACAGAGAGAGAGATCAGGGTTAGACACGACTAATCAACAGCAGAGAGAGAGATCAGGGTTAGACGAGACTAATCAACAGCAGAGAGAGAGAGATCAGGGTTAGACACGACTAATCAACAGCAGAGAGAGAGAGATCAGGGTTAGACGCGACTAATCAACAGCAGAGAGAGAGATCAGGGTTAGACACGACTAATCAACAGCAGAGAGAGAGATCAGGGTTAGACGCGACTAATCAACAGTAGAAAGAGACCAAGGTTAGACACGACTAATCAACAGCAGAGAGAGAGAGATCAGGGTTAGACGCGACTAATCAACAGCAGAGAGCGATCAGGGTTAGACACGACTAATCGACAGCAGAGAGAGCGAGATCAGGGTTAGACACGGTTAATCAACAGCAGAGAGAGAGAGATCAGGGTTAGACACGGTTAATCAACAGCAGAGAAAGATCAGGGTTAGACACGACTAATCAACAGCAGAGAGAGTGTGTACCTTCTCAGAGTCGAGCTGGTGCAGCCTCTGAACATGTAGTGGCAGGTAAGAAGAGAAGTTCTCCTTCAGTTCATCATACAGGGAGCTGGTGTCTAACCTGGAGGGGAGAGAGAGAGAGAGGCGAGGGAGGAAGAGAGCAGAGAGAGAGATGAGGGAGGAAGAGAGCGGAGAGAGAGAGAGAGGGAGGAAGAGAGCGGAGAGAGAGACGAGAGAGAGAGAGGGAGCGGAGAGAGAGATGAGGGAGGAAGAGAGCGGAGAGAGAGATGAGGGAGGAAGAGAGCGGAGAGAGAGATGAGGGAGGAAGAGAGCGGAGAGAGAGAGCGGAGAGAGAGAGCGGAGAGAGAGATGAGGGAGGAAGAGAGCGGAGAGAGAGACGAGGGAGCAAGAGCGCGGAGAGAGAGACGAGGGAGGAAGAGAGCGGAGAGAGAGACGAGGGAGGAAGAGAGCGGAGAGAGAGACGAGGGAGGAAGAGAGCGGAGAGAGAGACGAGAGAGGAAGAGAGCGGAGAGAGAGACGAGGGAGGAAGAGAGTGGAGAGAGAGACGAGAGAGGAAGAGAGTGGAGAGAGAGAGAGAGAGCGGAGAGAGAGATGAGGGAGGAAGAGAGCGGAGAGAGAGATGAGGGAGGAAGAGAGCGGAGAGAGAGATGAGGGAGGAAGAGAGCGGAGAGAGAGAGCGGAGAGAGAGAGCGGAGAGAGAGATGAGGGAGGAAGAGAGCGGAGAGAGAGACGAGGGAGCAAGAGCGCGGAGAGAGAGACGAGGGAGGAAGAGAGCGGAGAGAGAGACGAGAGAGGAAGAGAGTGGAGAGAGAGACGAGGGAGCAAGAGCGGAGAGAGAGACGAGAGAGGAAGAGAGCGGAGAGAGAGACGAGGGAGCAAGAGCGGAGAGAGAGACGAGAGAGGAAGAGAGCGGAGAGAGAGACGAGGGAGGAAGAGAGCGGAGAGAGACGAGGGAGGAAGAGAGCGGAGAGAGAGGGACGGGAGGAAGAGAGCGGAGAGAGAGACGAGAGGAAGAGCGGAGAGAGAGAGACGAGGGAGGAAGAGAACGGATAGAGAGACGAGGGAGGAAGAGCGGAGAGAGAGATGAGGGAGGAAGAGAACGGATAGAGAGACGAGGGAGGAAGAGAGCGGAGAGAGAGATGAGGGAGGAAGAGAGCGGAGAGAGAGACGAGGGAGGAAGAGCGGAGAGAGAGAGACGAGGGAGGAAGAGAACGGATAGAGAGACGAGGGAGGAAGAGCGGAGAGAGAGATGAGGGAGGAAAAGAGCGGAGAGAGAGACGAGGGAGGAAGAGCGGAGAGAGAGAGACGAGGGAGGAAGAGAACGGATAGAGAGACGAGGGAGGAAGGGAGAAGGAGATTTTATTTTATTAGGATCTCTTTTAGTCCTTATTTGAACACATTTTCAAGAGATTTGAACACATTTTAAACATTAAAATACAATTCCAAACACGATCCCATTTTTCACATATATAACAGTGTTACAAACAGACATAATACACGAACACATTGACCAGATCAATACTCTAACAAGCTATATTGGTTCCTTCCTATTGATTATATTGATTATATTGGTTCCTTCATCTACCATAGTCCTGTACATCCTTCCTATTGATTATATTGATTATATTGATTATATTGAATATATTGGTTCCTTCATCTACCATAGTCCTGTACAACCTTCCTATTGATTATATTGATTATATTGATTATATTGGTTCCTTCATTTACCATAGTCCTGTACAACCTTCCTATTGATTATATTGATTATATTGATTATATTGATTATATTGATTCCTTCATCTACCATAGTCCTGTACAACCTTCCTATTGATTATATTGATTATATTGATTATATTGGTTCCTTCATCTACCATAGTCCTGTACAACCTTCCTATTGATTATATTGATTATATTGATTATATTGGTTCCTTCATCTACCATAGTCCTGTACAACCTTCCTATTGATTATATTGATTATATTGATTATATTGGTTCCTTCATTTACCATAGTCCTGTACAACCTTCCTATTGATTATATTGATTATATTGATTCCTTCATCTACCATAGTCCTGTACAACCTTCCTATTGATTATATTGATTATATTGATTATATTGGTTCCTTCATCTACCATAGTCCTGTACAACCTTCCTATTGATTATATTGATTATATTGATTATATTGATTCCTTCATCTACCATAGTCCTGTACAACCTTCCTAATGATTATATTGATTATATTGGTTCCTTCATCTACCATAGTCCTGTACAACCTTCCTATTGATTATATTGATTATATTGATTCCTTCATCTACCATAGTCCTGTACAACCTTCCTAATGATTATATTGATTATATTGATTATATTGGTTCCTTCATCTACCATAGTCCTGTACAACCTTCCTATTGATTATATTGATTATATTGATTATATTGATTCCTTCATCTACCATAGTCCTGTACAACCTTCCTATTGATTATATTGATTATATTGATTATATTGATTCCTTCATCTACCATAGTCCTGTATAACCTTCCTATTGATTATATTGATTATATTGGTTCCTTCATCTACCATAGTCCTGTACAACCTTCCTATTGATTATATTGATTATATTGATTATATTGATTATATTGGTTCCTTCATCTACCATAGTCCTGTACATCCTTCCTATTGATTATATTGATTATATTGAATATATTGGTTCCTTCATCTACCATAGTCCTGTACATCCTTCCTATTGATTATATTGATTATATTGATTATATTGGTTCCTTCATCTACCATAGTCCTGTACATCCTTCCTATTGATTATATTGATTATATTGGTTCCTTCATCTACCATAGTCCTGTACAACCTTCCTATTGATTATATTGAATATATTGGTTCCTTCATCTACCATAGTCCTGTACATCCTTCCTATTGATTATATTGATTATATTGATTATATTGGTTCCTTCATCTACCATAGTCCTGTACAACCTTCCTATTGATTATATTGATTATATTGGTTCCTTCATCTACCATAGTCCTGTACAACATTCCTATTGATTATATTGATTATATTGATTATATTGGTTCCTTCATCTACCATAGTCCTGTATAACCTTCCTATTGATTATATTGATTATATTGATTATATTTACATGGATCTAAAGAACTGTATGAATTTATATATTGAAAGTATTCTGTTTCACTCAGTTAAATTATTCTATTTGTTTTATTGCTCTGAATCTAAATGTTATTTTGCCTGTTTCTCTTTCCTGTCTGGAAAACACATAGATGGTGGACTGTTTCTCTTTCCTGTCTGGAAAACACATAGATGGTGGACTGTTTCTCCTTCCTGTCTGGAAAACACATAGATGGTGGACTGTTTCTCTTTCCTGTCTGGAAAACACATAGATGGTGGACTGTTTCTCTTTCCTGTCTGGAAAACACATAGATGGTGGACTGTTTCTCTTTCCTGTCTGGAAAACACATAGATGGTGGACTGTTTCTCTTTCCTGTCTGGAAAACACATAGATGGTGGACTGTTTCTCTTTCCTGTCTGGAAAACACATAGATGGTGGACTGTTTCTCTTTCCTGTCTGGAAAACACATAGATGGTGGACTGTTTCTCTTTCCTGTCTGGAAAACACATAGATGGTGGACTGTTTCCTGTCTGGAAAACACATAGATGGTGGACTGTTTCCTGTCTGGAAAACACATAGATGGTGGACTGTTTCTCTTTCCTGTCTGGAAAACACATAGATGGTGGACTGTTTCCTGTCTGGAAAACACATAGATGGTGGACTGTTTCTCTTTCCTGTCTGGAAAACACATAGATGGTGGACTGTTTCTCTTTCCTGTCTGGAAAACACATAGATGGTGGACTGTTTCCTGTCTGGAAAACACATAGATGGTGGACTGTTTCCTGTCTGGAAAACACATAGATGGTGGACTGTTTCTCTTTCCTGTCTGGAAAACACATAGATGGTGGACTGTTTCTCTTTCCTGTCTGGAAAACACATAGATGGTGGATAATCTATTCCTAGTATTAACTGAATGTCTCTTACCAACTGGACACTGTTGTGAACAGAGTTTGGTCGTTTTAAATGGTGTACAGAGTGAAATAAAATAAACATGTTTTTCTTCATCCAATGATCTTGTTGATTGATGACCAACCAAGAGCATTTGCTCACGACTACAAACAGAAGAACCAAATCTCCACCTTAAAACAATCCTTGCTGCTTTGTGCAAACTGCAGCCTCCTAATTCAACACGATGATGCATTTCCCCCAGACCACAGAACAGAGAGAGATGACGGAGAGAGATAGAGGTGAAGGACACAGTGGAATGAGAGAAGGACAGCAGGTAGAGAGACCCAGACAGAGAGAGAGAGACTGACAGCAGGTAGAGAGACCCAGACAGAGAGAGAGAGACTGACAGCAGGTAGAGAGACCCAGACAGACAGAGAGAGACTGACAGCAGGTAGAGAGACCCAGACAGACAGAGAGACTGACAGCAGGTAGAAAGACCCAGACAGACAGAGAGAGACTGACAGCAGGTAGAAAGACCCAGACAGACAGAGAGACTGACAGCAGGTAGAGAGACCCAGACAGACAGAGAGAGACTGACAGCAGGTAGAGAGACCCAGACAGACAGAGAGACTGACAGCAGGTAGAAAGACCCAGACAGACAGAGAGAGACTGACAGCAGGTAGAAAGACCCAGACAGACAGAGAGACTGACAGCAGGTAGAGAGACCCAGACAGACAGAGAGACTGACAGCAGGTAGAGAGACCCAGACAGACAGAGAGACTGACAGCAGGTAGAAAGACCCAGACAGACAGAGAGACTGACAGCAGGTAGAAAGACCCAGACAGACAGAGAGAGACTGACAGCAGGTAGAAAGACCCAGACAGACAGAGAGACTGACAGCAGGTAGAGAGACCCAGACAGACAGAGAGAGACTGACAGCAGGTAGAGAGACCCAGACAGAGAGAGAGAGACTGACAGCAGGTAGAAAGACCCAAACAAAGAGAGAGACTGACTTGGTCATCCACTGAATCTTCAGGTCTCTGAGAGCCTCTTCAAACTCCTCCTTCACATCCTTCGCTCCCTCCTTCGCCCCCTCCTTCGCCCCCTCCTTCGCTCCCTCCTTCGCTCCCTCCTTCGCTCCCTCCTTCGCTCCGTTCTTGGTCTTGTTGGGTGCAGGGATCAGGTGGTAGACAACTGGCACAATGTCCTGATGAGAAAGATTAAAACACCGGTTAACCCACTGAACACTCTAGGACTACATTACCCATAAGCCCCTACAACAGTTTAACCTGCTGTCTGTCCAATCCCTTGTCAGTTAGAATGAGTTGTCATGGTGACAGAACACAGCTGTCCCGCTACATTGACCACCAGAGGAAAATAACATCTAACTTTGTGGAAATGGAAATTTATGGAAAATAACTTTGTCAGCAGAAATATATTTACACGTTGGACTAGCAGATATCTTCCCCCCACAGTGATTCACAACATAAAACACCATTTTCCTTTTGGGAGGATTTGACAGAGTGATTTCTAGGCCATCAGTACCTTTTTAAATTTTCCTTGTCGTTTTGCAGAGGCCTGTCCCTGGTGGTCAGAATAACACACAGTGAGAGAGAGAACACAGGAAGGTGAAGGAGCATACTGCCTCTCTGTCTATCCCCCTCTCTCTCATCGTTTACAACTAGTGGCAAGTCATACAGCTTCTCTCTCTGTCTCTGTCTCTCTCTCTATTCCCCTCGCTCTCTGTCTCATCGTTTACAACTAGTGGCAAGTCATACTGCTTCTCTCTCTCTCTGTACAACTAGTGGCAAGTCATACTGCTT
>NC_074671.1:67281271-67333771 GCF_029448725.1 Salvelinus fontinalis | reverse complement strand
AGGTTATATTATGGTTGCGTTGTGGTTATATTATGGTTGCGTTGTGGTTATATTATGGTTGTGGTTATATTATGGTTGTGTTGGTTATATTATGGTTGCGTTGAGGTTATATTATGGTTGCGTTGTGGTTATATTATGGTTGCGTTGTGGTTATATTATGGTTGCGTTGTGGTTATATTATGGTTGTGGTTATATTATGGTTGTGTTGGTTATATTATGGTTGTGTTGTGGTTATATTATGGTTGTGTTGAGGTTATATTATGGTTGTGTTGTGGTTATATTATGGTTGTGGTTATATTATGGTTGTGTTGGTTATATTATGGTTGTGTTGGTTATATTATGGTTGTGTTGTGGTTATATTATGGTTGTGTTGGTTATATTATGGTTGTGTTGTGGTTATATTATGGTTGTGTTGAGGTTCTATTATGGTTGTGGTTATATTATGGTTGTGTTGAGGTTCTATTATGGTTGTGGTTATATTATGGTTGTGTTGAGGTTATATTATGGTTGTGGTTATATCATGGTTGTGTTGAGGTTATATTATGGTTGTGTTGAGGTTATATTATGGTTGTGGTTATATCATGGTTGTGTTGTGGTTATATTATGGTTGTGGGTATATCATGGTTGTGTTGTGGTTATATTATGGTTGTGGGTATATCATGGTTGTGTTGAGGTTATATTATGGTTGTGGGTATATCATGGTTGTGTTGAGGTTATATTATGGTTGTGTTGTGGTTATATTATGGTTGTGTTGAGGTTATATTATGGTTGTGTTGTGGTTATATTATGGTTGTGTTGTGGTTATATTATGGTTGTGTTGTGGTTATATTATGGTTGTGTTGTGGTTATATTATGGTTGTGTTGAGGTTATATTATGGTTGTGTTGTGGTTATATTATGGTTGTGTTGTGGTTATATTATGGTTGTGTTGTGGTTATATTATGGTTGTGGTTATATCATGGTTGTGTTGTGGTTATATTATGGTTGTGGGTATATCATGGTTGTGTTGTGGTTATATTATGGTTGTGGGTATATCATGGTTGTGTTGAGGTTATATTATGGTTGTGGGTATATCATGGTTGTATTGAGGTTATATTATGGTTGTGTTGAGGTTATATTATGGTTGTGTTGAGGTTATATTATGGTTGTGTTGTGGTTATATTATGGTTGTGTTGAGGTTATATTATGGTTGTGTTGTGGTTACTACCTGGTGTGGGTAGGCGTCTCCAGAGCCCAGCAGTCTCTTGTTCTGGTCAAACAGCATCCAGAGCTGAGAGTCAAACTCTGATTCATACAGCTGCTCACACAGTACTGGACAGCTGGGGGTCACCTCTCCTGACTTAGGCTGGGGAGAGAGGTAGAGAGGTCAGACACACAGTACTGGACAGCTGGGGGGGGGGGGGGGGTCACCTCTCCTGACTTAGGCTGGGGAGAGAGGTAGAGAGATCAGACACACAGTACTGGACAGCTGGGGGGGGGGGGGGGTCACCTCTCCTGACTTAGGCTGGGGAGAGAGGTAGAGAGGTCAGACACACCAAACAGAGGTCTATAATACCTCCTAGACATTCTCACCTGGTGGAAGCTGTAGGTGAGGATGATTTCATAGAGCTGTCTGTTGTTGGGGAGGACATCTCTGTGACCCAGAGCCTTGATCTTAGAACTCAGAGGTCTGGAAGAAGCAGGAAACAGACAGAGTTAGACGGGATGCTTGGGGATAGAGACACTGCTGTGGGTTAGACTCTGTACACTGAGACGATCTGTCAGGACTAGATGGGATGCTTGGGGATAGATAACCTGCTGTGGGTTAGACTCTGTACACTGAGACGATCTGTCAGGACTAGACGGGATGCTTGGGGATAGAGACACTGCTGTGGGTTAGACTCTGTACACTGAGACGATCTGTCAGGACTAGATGGGATGCTTGGGGATAGATACACTGCTGTGGGTTAGACTCTGTACACTGAGACCATCTGTCAGGACTAGACGGGATGCTTGGGGATAGATACACTGCTGTGGGTTAGACTCTGTACACTGAGACCATCTGTCAGGACTAGACGGGATGCTTGGGGATAGATACACTGCTGTGGGTTAGACTCTGTACACTGAGACGATCTGTCAGGACTAGATGGGATGCTTGGGGATAGATACACTGCTGTGGGTTAGACTCTGTACACTGAGACGATCTGTCAGGACTAGATGGGATGCTTGGGGATAGATAACCTGCTGTGGGTTAGACTCTGTACACTGAGACCATCTGTCAGGACTAGACGGGATGCTTGGGGATAGATACACTGAGACCATCTGTCAGGACTAGATGGGATGCTTGGGGATAGATACACTGCTGTGGGTTAGACTCTGTACACTGAGACCATCTGTCAGGACTGTGTGTGTGTGTATTTTTTGAGTTTGTACCTGAGTGGCTGGACCCAGGTCTTCAGGGTGACGCTGGGAGAAACGTCCTCGTACCTCAGGGGAGAGGACACCTCAAAACTAGTCACACCGTCTGATGCATGCTGGGTGTGACAAAATCATGAGTCAGAACGGCAAAAGGAAAGACTTTTGGTCGTAAAACTGGTACGACACGTCCCACAACACTAAGGAGTGTGTTCCTACTATGGTGAGGAAATGTATTCAGACCCCTTGACTTTTTCCACATTTTGTCACGTTACAGCCTTATTCTAAAATTGATTAAATAATTGTTTTCCCTCATCAATCTACACACAATACCCCATAATGACATCACAATACCCCATAATGACATCACAATACCCCATAATGACATCACAATACCCCATAATGACATCACAATACCCCATAATGACATCACAATACCCCATAATGACATCACAATACCCCATAATGACATCACAATACCCCATAATGACATCACAATACCCCATAATGACAAAGCAAAAACAGGTTTTTAGAACATTTTGCAAATGTTTAATAAAATAGAAATACCTTATATTTACATAAGTATTCAGACCTTTTGCTATGAGACTTGAAACTGAGCTCAGGTGCATCCTGTTTCCATTGATCATCCTTGAGATGTTTCTACAACTTGATTGGAGTCCACCTGTGGTAAATTCAATTGATTGGACATGATTTGGAAAGGCACACACCTGTCTATATAAGGTCCCACAGTGCATGTCAGAGCAAAAACCAAGCCATGAGGTCGAAGGAATTGTCCGTAGAGCTCCAAGACAGGATTGTGTCGAGGCACAGATCTGGGGAAGGATACCAAAACATTTCTGCAGCTTTGAAGGTCCCCAAGAACACAGTGGCCTCCATCATTCTGAAATGGAAGAAGTTTGGAACCACCAAGACTCTTCCTAGAGCTGGACGCCCGGCCAAACTGAGCAATCGGGGAAGAAGGGCCTTGGTCAGGGAGGTGACCAAGAACCCGATGGTCACACTGAACGAGCTCTAGAGTTCCTCTGTGGAGATGGGAGAACCTTCCAGAAGGACAACCATCTCTGCAGCACTCCACCAATCAGGCCTTTATGGTAGAGTGGCCAGACGGAAGCCACTCCTCAGTAAAAGGCACATGACAGCCCGCTTAGAGTTTACCAAAAGGCACATAAAGACTCTCAGACCATGAGAAACAAGATTCTCTGGTCTGATGAAACCAAGATTGAACTCTTTGGCCTGAATGCCAAGCGTCACGTCCGGAGGAAACCTGGCACCATCCCTACGGTGAAGCATGGTCTCTGAATGTCCTTGAGTCGCCCAGCCAGAGGCCGGACTTGAACCCGATCGAACATCTCTGGAGAGACCTGAAAATAGCTGTGCAGCAACACTCCCCATCCAACCTGACAGAGCTTGAGAGGATCTGCAGAGAAGAATGGGAGAAACTCCCTAAATACAGGTGTGCCAAGCTTGTAGCGTCAGACCCAAGATAGACTCGAGGTTGTAATCGCTGCCAAAGGTGATTCAACAAAGTACTGAGTAAAGGGTCTGAATACTTATGTAAATGTGATATTTTTTTAAATACTTTTAATAAATTAGCTAAATTAAAATAAAATAAATGTTTTTGCTTTGTCATTATGGGGTATTGTGTGTAGTTTGATGAGGGGTAAAAAAACAACAAATGTAATCAATTTTAGAATAAGACTAACGTCACAAAATGTGAAGAGTTTGAAGGCACTGTATATACTCACTATGTGTAGAGGTGACGGTGAGGTGGTCAGGCCGTGGAAGGAGATACTGTAGTCAACGGTGACGTCGCCAAGGCTGGCCCACCACCGGGCGATACAGAACTCTACCGTCTTCCCCGACTAGAGGAGAGACACTGAGTCAAAACATCACAGAGATACATAACTCTACTGTCCTCCCCGACTAGAGAGGAGAGACACTTAGTCAAAACAACATCACAGAGATACATAACTCTACTGTCCTCCCCGACTAGAGAGGAGAGACACTTAGTCAAAACAACATCACAGAGATACATAACTCTACTGTCCTCCCCGACTAGAGAGGAGAGACACTTAGTCAAAACAACATCACAGAGATACATAACTCTACTGTCCTCCCCGACTAGAGAGGAGAGACAGTCAAAACAGCATCACAGAGATACATAACTCTACTGTCCTCCCCGACTAGAGAGGAGAGACACTGAGTCAAAACAGCATCACAGAGAAACATAACTCTACTGTCCTCCCCGACTAGAGAGGAGAGACACTGAGTCAAAACATCATCACAGAGATACATAACTCTACTGTCCTCCCCGACTAGAGAGGAGAGACAGTCAAAACAGCATCACAGAGACCACCTGGATATTGTGTTTGATTACTAGAGCTGATCCCATTTAGTCCACTGGTCTATTGATTACTAGGGCTGATCCCATTTAGTCCACTGGTCTATTGATTACTAGAGCTGATCCCATTTAGTCCACTGGTCTATTGATTACTAGGGCTGATCCCATTTAGTCCCCTGGTCTATTGATTACTAGGGCTGATCCCATTTAGTCCCCTGGTCTATTGATTACTAGGGCTGATCCCATTTAGTCCACTGGTCTATTGATTACTAGAGCTGATCCCATTTAGTCCACTGGTCTATTGATTACTAGGGCTGATCCCATTTAGTCCACTGGTCTATTGATTACTAGGGCTGATCCCATTTAGTCCACTGGTCTATTGATTACTAGGGCTGATCCCATTTAGTCCACTGGTCTATTGATTACTAGGGCTGATCCCATTTAGTCCACTGGTCTATTGATTACTAGGGCTGAACCCATTTAGTTCACTGGTCTATTGATTACTAGAGCTGATCCCATTTAGTCCCCTGGTCTATTGATTACTAGGGCTGATCCCATTTAGTCCCCTGGTCTATTGATTACTAGAGCTGATCCCATTTAGTCCACTGGTCTATTGATTACTAGGGCTGATCCCATTTAGTCCACTGGTCTATTGATTGGTCGATAGGCTGTTGGTTGACATATTTTTAGTCGAGCAGTGGAAAATACAAAAAACTTAGTGACACCTGTCTGATTCGCGCCCGTCTCAGTGGACTAAACCATTGTGGAGGCCTGTCTCAGTGGACTGATCCATTGTGGAGGCCTGTCTCAGTGGACTGATCCATTATAGAGGCCTGTCTCAGTGGACTAATCCATTGTAGACGCCTGTCTCAGTGGACTAATCCATTGTAGACGCCTGTCTCAGTGGACTAATCCATTGTGGAGGACTGTCTCAGTGGACTAATCCATTGTGGAGGCCTGTCTCAGTGGACTAATCCATTGTGGAGGCCTGTCTCAGTGGACTAATCCATTGTGGAGGCCTGTCTCAGTGGACTAATCCATTGTGGAGGCCTGTCTCAGTGGACTAATCCATTGTGGAGGCCTGTCTCAGTGGACTAATCCATTGTGGAGGCCTGTCTCAGTGGACTAATCCATTGTGGAGGCCTGTCTCAGTGGACTAATCCATTGTGGAGGCCTGTCTCAGTGGACTAATCCGTTGTGGAGGCCTGTCTCAGTGGACTAATCCATTGTGGAGGCCTGTCTCAGTGGACTAATCCACTGTGGAGGCCTGTCTCAGTGGACTAATCCATTGTGGAGGCCTGTCTCAGTGGACTAATCCATTATAGAGGCCTGTCTCAGTGGACTAATCCATTGTAGAGGCCTGTCTCAGTGGACTAATCTATTATAGAGGCCTGTCTCAGTGGACTAATCCATTGTGGAGGCCTGTCTCAGTGGACTAATCCATTGTAGAGGCCTGTCGGAGTGGACTAATCCATTGTGGAGGTCTGTCTCAGTGGACTAATCCATTGTGGAGGCCTGTCTCAGTGGACTAATCCATTGTGGAGGCCTGTCTCAGTGGACTAATCCATTGTGGAGGCCTGTCTCAGTGGACTAATCCATTGTGGAGGTCTGTCTCAGTGGACTAATCCATTGTGGAGGCCTGTCTCAGTGGACTAATCCATTGTGGAGGCCTGTCTCAGTGGACTAATCCATTGTGGAGGTCCGTCTCAGTGGACTAATCCATTGTGGAGGCCTGTCTCAGTGGACTAATCCATTGTGGAGGTCTGTCTCAGTGGACTGATCCATTGTGGAGGCCTGTCTCAGTGGACTGATCCATTATAGAGGCCTGTCTCAGTGGACTAATCCATTGTGGAGGTCTGTCTCAGTTGACTAATCCATTGTGGAGGCCTGTCTCAGTGGACTAATCCATTGTGGAGGCCTGTCTCAGTGGACTAATCCATTGTGGAGGCCTGTCTCAGTGGACTAATCCATTGTGGAGGCCTGTCTCAGTGGACTAATCCATTGTGGAGGCCTGTCTCAGTGGACTAATCCATTGTGGAGGTCTGTCTCAGTGGACTAATCCATTGTGGAGGTCTGTCTCAGTGGACTAATCCATTGTGGAGGCCTGTCTCAGTGGACTAATCCATTGTGGAGGTCTGTCTCAGTGGACTAATCCATTCCTACAGCTGTCTGTCTGTCCGGAGATCAATGGCCCAAATAGCCTACAGCTTTCTGTCTGTCCGGAGCTCAATGGCCCAAATAGCCTACAGCTGTCTGTCTGGAGCTCAATGGCCCAAATAGCCTACAGCTGTCTGTCTGGAGCTCAATGGCCCAAAAGGCCTACAGCTGTCTGTCTGTCCGGAGCTCAATGGCCCAAATGGCCTACAGCTGTCTGTCTGTCCGGAGCTCAATGGCCCAAATAGCCTACAGCTGTCTGTCTGTCCAGAGCTCAATGGCCCAAATAGCCTACAGATGTCTGTCTGTCCAGAGCTCAATGGCCCAAATAGCCTACAGCTGTGTCTGTCCGGAGCTCAATGGCCCAAATGGCCTACAGCTGTCTGTCTGTCCGGAGCTCAATGGCACAAATAGCCTACAGCTGTCTGTCTGTCCAGAGCTCAATGGCCCAAATAGCCTACAGCTGTCTGTCTGTCCGGAGCTCAATGGCCCAAATAGCCTACAGCTGTCTGTCCGGAGCTCAATGGCCCAAATAGCCTACAGCTGTCTGTCTGGAGCTCAATGGCCCAAAAGGCCTCCAGCTGTCTGTCTGTCCGGAGCTCAATGGCCCAAATAGCCTACAGCTGTCTGTCTGTCCGGAGCTCAATGGCCCAAATAGCCTACAGCTGTCTGTCTGTCCGGAGCTCAATGGCCCAAATAGCCTACAGCTGTCTGTCTGTCCGGAGCTCAATGGCCCAAATAGCCTACAGCTGTCTGTCTGTCCGGAGCTCAATGGCCCAAATAGCCTACAGCTGTCTGTCTGTCCGGAGCTCAATGGCCTAAATAGCCTACAGCTGTCTGTCTGTCCGGAGCTCAATGGCCCAAATAGCCTACAGCTGTCTGTCTGTCCGGAGCTCAATGGCCCAAATAGCCTACAGCTGTCTGTCTGTCTGGAGCTCAATGGCCCAAATAGCCTCCAGCTGTCTGTCCGGAGCTCAATGGCCCAAATAGCCTACAGCTGTCTGTCTGGAGCTCAATGGCCCAAAAGGCCTCCAGCTGTCTGTCTGTCCGGAGCTCAATGGCCCAAATAGCCTACAGCTGTCTGTCTGTCCGGAGCTCAATGGCCCAAATAGCCTACAGCTGTCTGTCTGTCCGGAGCTCAATGGCCCAAATAGCCTACAGCTGTCTGTCCGGAGCTCAATGGCCCGAATAGCCTACAGCTGTCTGTCTGGAGCTCAATGGCCCAAATAGCCTACAGCTGTCTGTCTGGAGCTCAATGGCAAAAAAAGGCCTACAGCTGTCTGTCTGTCCGGAGCTCAATGGCCCAAATAGCCTACAGCTGTCTGTCTGTCCGGAGCTCAATGGCCCAAATAGCCTACAGCTGTCTGTCTGTCCGGAGCTCAATGGCCCAAATAGCCTACAGATGTCTGTCTGTCCAGAGCTCAATGGCCCAAATAGCCTACAGCTGTGTCTGTCCGGAGCTCAATGGCCCAAATAGCCTACAGCTGTCTGTCTGTCCGGAGCTCAATGGCCCAAATAGCCTACAGCTGTCTGTCTGTCCGGAGCTCAATGGCCCAAATAGCCTACAGCTGTCTGTCTGTCCGGAGCTCAATGGCCCAAATAGCCTACAGCTGTCTGTCCGGAGCTCAATGGCCCAAATAGCCTACAGCTGTCTGTCTGGAGCTCAATGGCCCAAAAGGCCTCCAGCTGTCTGTCTGTCCGGAGCTCAATGGCCCAAATAGCCTACAGCTGTCTGTCTGTCCGGAGCTCAATGGCCCAAATAGCCTACAGCTGTCTGTCTGTCCGGAGCTCAATGGCCCAAATAGCCTACAGCTGTCTGTCTGTCCGGAGCTCAATGGCCCAAATAGCCTCCAGCTGTCTGTCTGTCCGGAGCTCAATGGCCCAAATAGCCTCCAGCTGTCTGTCTGTCCGGAGCTCAATGGCCCAAATAGCCTACAGCTGTCTGTCTGTCCGGAGCTCAATGGCCCAAATAGCCTACAGCTGTCTGTCTGTCTGGAGCTCAATGGCCCAAATAGCCTCCAGCTGTCTGTCCGGAGCTCAATGGCCCAAATAGCCTACAGCTGTCTGTCTGGAGCTCAATGGCCCAAAAGGCCTCCAGCTGTCTGTCTGTCCGGAGCTCAATGGCCAAAATAGCCTACAGCTGTCTGTCTGTCCGGAGCTCAATGGCCCAAATAGCCTACAGCTGTCTGTCTGTCCGGAGCTCAATGGCCCAAATAGCCTACAGCTGTCTGTCCGGAGCTCAATGGCCCGAATAGCCTACAGCTGTCTGTCTGTCCGGAGCTCAATGGCCCAAAAGGCCTCCAGCTGTCTGTCTGTCCGGAGCTCAATGGCCCAAATAGCCTACAGCTGTCTGTCTGTCCGGAGCTCAATGGCCCAAATAGCCTACAGCTGTCTGTCTGTCCGGAGCTCAATGGCCCAAATAGCCTCCAGCTGTCTGTCTGTCCGGAGCTCAATGGCCCAAATAGCCTACAGCTGTCTGTCTGTCCGGAGCTCAATGGCCTAAATAGCCTACAGCTGTCTGTCTGTCCGGAGCTCAATGGCCCAAATAGCCTACAGCCGTCTGTCTGTCCGGAGCTCAATGGCCCAAATAGCCTACAGCTGTCTGTCTGTCTGGAGCTCAATGGCCCAAATAGCCTCCAGCTGTCTGTCTGTCCGGAGCTCAATGGCCCAAATAGCCTACAGCTGTCTGTCTGTCTGGAGCTCAATGGCCCAAATAGCCTCCAGCTGTCTGTCTGTCTGGAGCTCAATGGCCCAAATAGCCTCCAGCTGTCTGTCTGTCTGGAGCTCAATGGCCCAAATAGACTACAGCTGTCTGTCTGTCCGGAGCTCAATGGCCCAAATAGCCTACAGCTGTCTGTCTGTCCGGAGCTTAATGGCCCAAATAGCCTACAGCTGTCTGTCTGTCCGGAGCTCAATGGCCCAAATAGCCTACAGCTGTCTGTCTGTCCGGAGCTCAATGGCCCAAATAGCCTACAGCTGTCTGTCTGTCCGGAGCTCAATGGCCCAAATAGCCTACAGCTGTCTGTCTGTCCGGAGCTCAATGGCCCAAATAGCCTACAGCTGTCTGTCTGTCCGGAGCTCAATGGCCCCAAATAGCCTACAGCTGTCTGTCTGTCCGGAGCTCAATGGCCCAAATAGCCTACAGCTGTCTGTCTGTCTGGAGCTCAATGGCCCAAATAGCCTCCAGCTGTCTGTCTGTCTGGAGCTCAATGGCCCAAAAAGCCTACAGCTGTCTGTCTGGAGCTCAATGGCCCAAAAGGCCTCCAGCTGTCTGTCTGTCTGGAGCTCAATGGCCCAAATAGCCTCCAGCTGTCTGTCTGTCTGGAGCTCAATGGCCCAAATAGCCTCCAGCTGTCTGTCTGTCCGGAGCTCAATGGCCCAAAAGGCCTCCAGCTGTCTGTCTGTCTGTCTGTCTGTCTGGAGCTCAATGGCCCAAAAGGCCTCCAGCTGTCTGTCTGTCTGTCTGTCTGGAGCTCAATGGCCCAAAAGGCCTACAGCTGTCTGTCTGTCTGTCTGTCTGGAGCTCAATGGCCCAAATAGCCTACAGCTGTCTGTCTGTCCGGAGCTCAATGGCCCAAATAGCCTCCAGCTGTCTGTCTGTCCGGAGCTCAATGGCCCAAATAGCCTACAGCTGTCTGTCCGGAGCTCAATGGCCCAAATAGCCTACAGCTGTCTGTCTGGAGCTCAATTGGCCAAAAGGCCTCCAGCTGTCTGTCTGTCCGGAGCTCAATGGCCCAAATGGCCTACAGCTGTCTGTCTGTCCAGAGCTCAATGGCCCAAATGGCCTACAGCTGTCTGTCTGTCCGGAGCTCAATGGCCCAAATGGCCTACAGCTGTCTGTCTGTCCGGAGCTCAATGGCCCAAATAGCCTACAGCTGTCTGTCTGGAGCTCAATTGGCCAAAAGGCCTCCAGCTGTCTGTCTGTCCGGAGCTCAATGGCCCAAATGGCCTACAGCTGTCTGTCTGTCCAGAGCTCAATGGCCCAAATGGCCTACAGCTGTCTGTCTGTCCGGAGCTCAATGGCCCAAATGGCCTACAGCTGTCTGTCTGTCCGGAGCTCAATGGCACAAATAGCCTACAGCTGTCTGTCTGTCCAGAGCTCAATGGCCCAAATAGCCTACAGCTGTCTGTCTGTCCGGAGCTCAATGGCCCAAATAGCCTACAGCTGTCTGTCCGGAGCTCAATGGCCCAAATAGCCTACAGCTGTCTGTCTGGAGCTCAATGGCCCAAAAGGCCTCCAGCTGTCTGTCTGTCCGGAGCTCAATGGCCCAAATAGCCTACAGCTGTCTGTCTGTCCGGAGCTCAATGGCCCAAATAGCCTACAGCTGTCTGTCTGTCCGGAGCTCAATGGCCCAAATAGCCTACAGCTGTCTGTCTGTCCGGAGCTCAATGGCCCAAATAGCCTACAGCTGTCTGTCTGTCCGGAGCTCAATGGCCCAAATAGCCTACAGCTGTCTGTCTGTCCGGAGCTCAATGGCCTAAATAGCCTACAGCTGTCTGTCTGTCCGGAGCTCAATGGCCCAAATAGCCTACAGCTGTCTGTCTGTCCGGAGCTCAATGGCCCAAATAGCCTACAGCTGTCTGTCTGTCTGGAGCTCAATGGCCCAAATAGCCTCCAGCTGTCTGTCCGGAGCTCAATGGCCCAAATAGCCTACAGCTGTCTGTCTGGAGCTCAATGGCCCAAAAGGCCTCCAGCTGTCTGTCTGTCCGGAGCTCAATGGCCCAAATAGCCTACAGCTGTCTGTCTGTCCGGAGCTCAATGGCCCAAATAGCCTACAGCTGTCTGTCTGTCCGGAGCTCAATGGCCCAAATAGCCTACAGCTGTCTGTCCGGAGCTCAATGGCCCGAATAGCCTACAGCTGTCTGTCTGGAGCTCAATGGCCCAAATAGCCTACAGCTGTCTGTCTGGAGCTCAATGGCCCAAAAGGCCTACAGCTGTCTGTCTGTCCGGAGCTCAATGGCCCAAATAGCCTACAGCTGTCTGTCTGTCCGGAGCTCAATGGCCCAAATAGCCTACAGCTGTCTGTCTGTCCGGAGCTCAATGGCCCAAATAGCCTACAGATGTCTGTCTGTCCAGAGCTCAATGGCCCAAATAGCCTACAGCTGTGTCTGTCCGGAGCTCAATGGCCCAAATAGCCTACAGCTGTCTGTCTGTCCGGAGCTCAATGGCCCAAATAGCCTACAGCTGTCTGTCTGTCCGGAGCTCAATGGCCCAAATAGCCTACAGCTGTCTGTCTGTCCGGAGCTCAATGGCCCAAATAGCCTACAGCTGTCTGTCCGGAGCTCAATGGCCCAAATAGCCTACAGCTGTCTGTCTGGAGCTCAATGGCCCAAAAGGCCTCCAGCTGTCTGTCTGTCCGGAGCTCAATGGCCCAAATAGCCTACAGCTGTCTGTCTGTCCGGAGCTCAATGGCCCAAATAGCCTACAGCTGTCTGTCTGTCCGGAGCTCAATGGCCCAAATAGCCTACAGCTGTCTGTCCGGAGCTCAATGGCCCAAATAGCCTACAGCTGTCTGTCTGTCCGGAGCTCAATGGCCCAAAAGGCCTCCAGCTGTCTGTCTGTCCGGAGCTCAATGGCCCAAATAGCCTACAGCTGTCTGTCTGTCCGGAGCTCAATGGCCCAAATAGCCTACAGCTGTCTGTCTGTCCGGAGCTCAATGGCCCAAATAGCCTCCAGCTGTCTGTCTGTCCGGAGCTCAATGGCCCAAATAGCCTACAGCTGTCTGTCTGTCCGGAGCTCAATGGCCCAAATAGCCTACAGCTGTCTGTCTGTCTGGAGCTCAATGGCCCAAATAGCCTCCAGCTGTCTGTCCGGAGCTCAATGGCCCAAATAGCCTACAGCTGTCTTTCTGGAGCTCAATGGCCCAAAAGGCCTCCAGCTGTCTGTCTGTCCGGAGCTCAATGGCCCAAATAGCCTACAGCTGTCTGTCTGTCCGGAGCTCAATGGCCCAAATAGCCTACAGCTGTCTGTCTGTCCGGAGCTCAATGGCCCAAATAGCCTACAGCTGTCTGTCCGGAGCTCAATGGCCCGAATAGCCTACAGCTGTCTGTCTGTCCGGAGCTCAATGGCCCAAAAGGCCTCCAGCTGTCTGTCTGTCCGGAGCTCAATGGCCCAAATAGCCTACAGCTGTCTGTCTGTCCGGAGCTCAATGGCCCAAATAGCCTACAGCTGTCTGTCTGTCCGGAGCTCAATGGCCCAAATAGCCTACAGCTGTCTGTCTGTCCGGAGCTCAATGGCCCAAATAGCCTCCAGCTGTCTGTCTGTCCGGAGCTCAATGGCCCAAATAGCCTACAGCTGTCTGTCTGTCCGGAGCTCAATGGCCTAAATAGCCTACAGCTGTCTGTCTGTCCGGAGCTCAATGGCCCAAATAGCCTACAGCCGTCTGTCTGTCCGGAGCTCAATGGCCCAAATAGCCTACAGCTGTCTGTCTGTCTGGAGCTCAATGGCCCAAATAGCCTCCAGCTGTCTGTCTGTCCGGAGCTCAATGGCCCAAATAGCCTACAGCTGTCTGTCTGTCTGGAGCTCAATGGCCCAAAAAGCCTACAGCTGTCTGTCTGGAGCTCAATGGCCCAAAAGGCCTCCAGCTGCCTGTCTGTCTGGAGCTCAATGGCCCAAATATTCTCCAGCTGTCTGTCTGTCTGGAGCTCAATGGCCCAAATAGCCTCCAGCTGTCTGTCTGTCCGGAGCTCAATGGCCCAAAAAGCCTCCAGCTGTCTGTCTGTCCGGAGCTCAATGGCCCAAATAGCCTCCAGCTGTCTGTCTGTCCGGAGCTCAGTGGCCCAAATAGCCTACAGCTGTCTGTCTGTCTGGAGCTCAATGGCCCAAAAAGCCTACAGCTGTCTGTCTGGAGCTCAATGGCCCAAAAGGCCTCCAGCTGTCTGTCTGTCCGGAGCTCAATGGCCCAAATAGCCTACAGCTGTCTGTCTGTCTGGAGCTCAATGGCCCAAAAAGCCTACAGCTGTCTGTCTGGAGCTCAATGGCCCAAAAGGCCTCCAGCTGTCTGTCTGTCTGGAGCTCAATGGCCCAAATAGCCTCCAGCTGTCTGTCTGTCTGGAGCTCAATGGCCCAAATAGCCTCCAGCTGTCTGTCTGTCTGGAGCTCAATGGCCCAAATAGCCTACAGCTGTCTGTCTGTCTGGAGCTCAATGGCCCAAATAGCCTACAGCTGTCTGTCTGTCCGGAGCTCAATGGCCCAAATAGCCTACAGCTGTCTGTCTGTCCGGAGCTCAATGGCCCAAATAGCCTACAGCTGTCTGTCTGTCCGGAGCTCAATGGCCCAAATAGCCTACAGCTGTCTGTCTGTCCGGAGCTCAATGGCCCAAATAGCCTACAGCTGTCTGTCTGTCCGGAGCTCAATGGCCCAAATAGCCTACAGCTGTCTGTCTGTCTGGAGCTCAATGGCCCAAATAGCCTCCAGCTGTCTGTCTGTCTGGAGCTCAATGGCCCAAAAAGCCTACAGCTGTCTGTCTGGAGCTCAATGGCCCAAAAGGCCTCCAGCTGTCTGTCTGTCTGGAGCTCAATGGCCCAAATAGCCTCCAGCTGTCTGTCTGTCTGGAGCTCAATGGCCCAAATAGCCTCCAGCTGTCTGTCTGTCCGGAGCTCAATGGCCCAAAAGGCCTCCAGCTGTCTGTCTGTCTGTCTGTCTGTCTGTCTGTCTGTCTGGAGCTCAATGGCCCAAAAGGCCTCCAGCTGTCTGTCTGTCTGTCTGTCTGGAGCTCAATGGCCCAAAAGGCCTACAGCTGTCTGTCTGTCTGTCTGTCTGGAGCTCAATGGCCCAAATAGCCTACAGCTTTCTGTCTGTCCGGAGCTCAATGGCCCAAATAGCCTCCAGCTGTCTGTCTGTCCGGAGCTCAATGGCCCAAATAGCCTACAGCTGTCTGTCCGGAGCTCAATGGCCCAAATAGCCTACAGCTGTCTGTCTGGAGCTCAATTGGCCAAAAGGCCTCCAGCTGTCTGTCTGTCCGGAGCTCAATGGCCCAAATAGCCTACAGCTGTCTGTCTGTCCGGAGCTCAATGGCCCAAATAGCCTACAGCTGTCTGTCTGTCCGGAGCTCAATGGCCCAAATAGCCTACAGCTGTCTGTCCGGAGCTCAATGGCCCAAATAGCCTACAGCTGTCTGTCTGTCCGGAGCTCAATGGCCCAAAAGGCCTCCAGCTGTCTGTCTGTCCGGAGCTCAATGGCCCAAATAGCCTACAGCTGTCTGTCTGTCCGGAGCTCAATGGCCCAAATAGCCTACAGCTGTCTGTCTGTCCGGAGCTCAATGGCCCAAATAGCCTCCAGCTGTCTGTCTGTCCGGAGCTCAATGGCCCAAATAGCCTCCAGCTGTCTGTCTGTCCGGAGCTCAATGGCCCAAATAGCCTACAGCTGTCTGTCTGTCCGGAGCTCAATGGCCCAAATAGCCTACAGCTGTCTGTCTGTCTGGAGCTCAATGGCCCAAATAGCCTCCAGCTGTCTGTCCGGAGCTCAATGGCCCAAATAGCCTACAGCTGTCTGTCTGGAGCTCAATGGCCCAAAAGGCCTCCAGCTGTCTGTCTGTCCGGAGCTCAATGGCCCAAATAGCCTACAGCTGTCTGTCTGTCCGGAGCTCAATGGCCCAAATAGCCTACAGCTGTCTGTCTGTCCGGAGCTCAATGGCCCAAATAGCCTACAGCTGTCTGTCTGTCCGGAGCTCAATGGCCCAAATAGCCTCCAGCTGTCTGTCTGTCCGGAGCTCAATGGCCCAAATAGCCTACAGCTGTCTGTCTGTCCGGAGCTCAATGGCCCAAATAGCCTACAGCTGTCTGTCTGTCCGGAGCTCAATGGCCTAAATAGCCTACAGCTGTCTGTCTGTCCGGAGCTCAATGGCCCAAATAGCCTACAGCCGTCTGTCTGTCCGGAGCTCAATGGCCCAAATAGCCTACAGCTGTCTGTCTGTCTGGAGCTCAATGGCCCAAATAGCCTCCAGCTGTCTGTCTGTCCGGAGCTCAATGGCCCAAATAGCCTACAGCTGTCTGTCTGTCTGGAGCTCAATGGCCCAAAAAGCCTACAGCTGTCTGTCTGGAGCTCAATGGCCCAAAAGGCCTCCAGCTGTCTGTCTGTCTGGAGCTCAATGGCCCAAATATTCTCCAGCTGTCTGTCTGTCTGGAGCTCAATGGCCCAAATAGCCTCCAGCTGTCTGTCTGTCCGGAGCTCAATGGCCCAAAAAGCCTCCAGCTGTCTGTCTGTCCGGAGCTCAATGGCCCAAATAGCCTCCAGCTGTCTGTCTGTCCGGAGCTCAGTGGCCCAAATAGCCTACAGCTGTCTGTCTGTCTGGAGCTCAATGGCCCAAAAAGCCTACAGCTGTCTGTCTGGAGCTCAATGGCCCAAAAGGCCTCCAGCTGTCTGTCTGTCCGGAGCTCAATGGCCCAAATAGCCTACAGCTGTCTGTCTGTCTGGAGCTCAATGGCCCAAAAAGCCTACAGCTGTCTGTCTGGAGCTCAATGGCCCAAAAGGCCTCCAGCTGTCTGTCTGTCTGGAGCTCAATGGCCCAAATAGCCTCCAGCTGTCTGTCTGTCTGGAGCTCAATGGCCCAAATAGCCTCCAGCTGTCTGTCTGTCTGGAGTTCAATGGCCCAAATAGCCTCCAGCTGTCTGTCTGTCTGGAGCTCAATGGCCCAAATAGCCTACAGCTGTCTGTCTGTCCGGAGCTCAATGGCCCAAATAGCCTACAGCTGTCTGTCTGTCCGGAGCTTAATGGCCCAAATAGCCTACAGCTGTCTGTCTGTCCGGAGCTCAATGGCCCAAATAGCCTACAGCTGTCTGTCTGTCCGGAGCTCAATGGCCCAAATAGCCTACAGCTGTCTGTCTGTCCGGAGCTCAATGGCCCAAATAGCCTACAGCTGTCTGTCTGTCTGGAGCTCAATGGCCCAAATAGCCTCCAGCTGTCTGTCTGTCTGGAGCTCAATGGCCCAAAAAGCCTACAGCTGTCTGTCTGGAGCTCAATGGCCCAAAAGGCCTCCAGCTGTCTGTCTGTCTGGAGCTCAATGGCCCAAATAGCCTCCAGCTGTCTGTCTGTCTGGAGCTCAATGGCCCAAATAGCCTCCAGCTGTCTGTCTGTCCGGAGCTCAATGGCCCAAAAGGCCTCCAGCTGTCTGTCTGTCTGTCTGTCTGTCTGGAGCTCAATGGCCCAAAAGGCCTTCAGCTGTCTGTCTGTCTGTCTGTCTGGAGCTCAATGGCCCAAAAGGCCTACAGCTGTCTGTCTGTCTGTCTGTCTGGAGCTCAATGGCCCAAATAGCCTACAGCTGTCTGTCTGTCCGGAGCTCAATGGCCCAAATAGCCTCCAGCTGTCTGTCTGTCCGGAGCTCAATGGCCCAAATAGCCTACAGCTGTCTGTCCGGAGCTCAATGGCCCAAATAGCCTACAGCTGTCTGTCTGGAGCTCAATGGCCCAAAAGGCCTCCAGCTGTCTGTCTGTCCGGAGCTCAATGGCCCAAATAGCCTACAGCTGTCTGTCTGTCCGGAGCTCAATGGCCCAAATAGCCTACAGCTGTCTGTCTGTCCGGAGCTCAATGGCCCAAATAGCCTACAGCTGTCTGTCCGGAGCTCAATGGCCCAAATAGCCTACAGCTGTCTGTCTGTCCGGAGCTCAATGGCCCAAAAGGCCTCCAGCTGTCTGTCTGTCCGGAGCTCAATGGCCCAAATAGCCTACAGCTGTCTGTCTGTCCGGAGCTCAATGGCCCAAATAGCCTACAGCTGTCTGTCTGTCCGGAGCTCAATGGCCCAAATAGCCTCCAGCTGTCTGTCTGTCCGGAGCTCAATGGCCCAAATAGCCTCCAGCTGTCTGTCTGTCCGGAGCTCAATGGCCCAAATAGCCTACAGCTGTCTGTCTGTCCGGAGCTCAATGGCCCAAATAGCCTACAGCTGTCTGTCTGTCTGGAGCTCAATGGCCCAAATAGCCTCCAGCTGTCTGTCCGGAGCTCAATGGCCCAAATAGCCTACAGCTGTCTGTCTGGAGCTCAATGGCCCAAAAGGCCTCCAGCTGTCTGTCTGTCCGGAGCTCAATGGCCCAAATAGCCTACAGCTGTCTGTCTGTCCGGAGCTCAATGGCCCAAATAGCCTACAGCTGTCTGTCTGTCCGGAGCTCAATGGCCCAAATAGCCTACAGCTGTCTGTCCGGAGCTCAATGGCCCGAATAGCCTACAGCTGTCTGTCTGTCCGGAGCTCAATGGCCCAAAAGGCCTCCAGCTGTCTGTCTGTCCGGAGCTCAATGGCCCAAATAGCCTACAGCTGTCTGTCTGTCCGGAGCTCAATGGCCCAAATAGCCTACAGCTGTCTGTCTGTCCGGAGCTCAATGGCCCAAATAGCCTCCAGCTGTCTGTCTGTCCGGAGCTCAATGGCCCAAATAGCCTACAGCTGTCTGTCTGTCCGGAGCTCAATGGCCCAAATAGCCTACAGCCGTCTGTCTGTCCGGAGCTCAATGGCCTAAATAGCCTACAGCCGTCTGTCTGTCCGGAGCTCAATGGCCCAAATAGCCTACAGCCGTCTGTCTGTCCGGAGCTCAATGGCCCAAATAGCCTACAGCTGTCTGTCTGTCTGGAGCTCAATGGCCCAAATAGCCTACAGCTGTCTGTCTGTCCGGAGCTCAATGGCCCAAATAGCCTCCAGCTGTCTGTCTGTCCGGAGCTCAATGGCCCAAATAGCCTACAGCTGTCTGTCTGTCCGGAGCTCAATGGCCCAAATAGCCTACAGCTGTCTGTCTGTCCGGAGCTCAATGGCCCAAATAGCCTACAGCTGTCTGTCTGTCCGGAGCTCAATGGCCCAAATAGCCTACAGCTGTCTGTCCGGAGCTCAATGGCCCGAATAGCCTACAGCTGTCTGTCTGGAGCTCAATGGCCCAAATAGCCTCCAGCTGTCTGTCTGTCCGGAGCTCAATGGCCCAAAAAGCCTCCAGCTGTCTGTCTGTCCGGAGCTCAATGGCCCAAATAGCCTCCAGCTGTCTGTCTGTCCGGAGCTCAGTGGCCCAAATAGCCTACAGCTGTCTGTCTGTCTGGAGCTCAATGGCCCAAAAAGCCTACAGCTGTCTGTCTGGAGCTCAATGGCCCAAAAGGCCTCCAGCTGTCTGTCTGTCCGGAGCTCAATGGCCCAAATAGCCTACAGCTGTCTGTCTGTCTGGAGCTCAATGGCCCAAAAAGCCTCCAGCTGTCTGTCTGGAGCTCAATGGCCCAAAAGGCCTCCAGCTGTCTGTCTGTCTGGAGCTCAATGGCCCAAATAGCCTCCAGCTGTCTGTCTGTCTGGAGCTCAATGGCCCAAATAGCCTCCAGCTGTCTGTCTGTCTGGAGCTCAATGGCCCAAATAGCCTCCAGCTGTCTGTCTGTCTGGAGCTCAATGGCCCAAATAGCCTACAGCTGTCTGTCTGTCCGGAGCTCAATGGCCCAAATAGCCTACAGCTGTCTGTCTGTCCGGAGCTTAATGGCCCAAATAGCCTACAGCTGTCTGTCTGTCCGGAGCTCAATGGCCCAAATAGCCTACAGCTGTCTGTCTGTCCGGAGCTCAATGGCCCAAATAGCCTACAGCTGTCTGTCTGTCCGGAGCTCAATGGCCCAAATAGCCTACAGCTGTCTGTCTGTCTGGAGCTCAATGGCCCAAATAGCCTCCAGCTGTCTGTCTGTCTGGAGCTCAATGGCCCAAAAAGCCTACAGCTGTCTGTCTGGAGCTCAATGGCCCAAAAGGCCTCCAGCTGTCTGTCTGTCTGGAGCTCAATGGCCCAAATAGCCTCCAGCTGTCTGTCTGTCTGGAGCTCAATGGCCCAAATAGCCTCCAGCTGTCTGTCTGTCCGGAGCTCAATGGCCCAAAAGGCCTCCAGCTGTCTGTCTGTCTGTCTGTCTGTCTGGAGCTCAATGGCCCAAAAGGCCTCCAGCTGTCTGTCTGTCTGTCTGTCTGGAGCTCAATGGCCCAAAAGGCCTACAGCTGTCTGTCTGTCTGTCTGTCTGGAGCTCAATGGCCCAAATAGCCTACAGCTGTCTGTCTGTCCGGAGCTCAATGGCCCAAATAGCCTCCAGCTGTCTGTCTGTCCGGAGCTCAATGGCCCAAATAGCCTACAGCTGTCTGTCCGGAGCTCAATGGCCCAAATAGCCTACAGCTGTCTGTCTGGAGCTCAATGGCCCAAAAGGCCTCCAGCTGTCTGTCTGTCCGGAGCTCAATGGCCCAAACAGCCTACAGCTGTCTGTCTGTCCGGAGCTCAATGGCCCAAATAGCCTACAGCTGTCTGTCTGTCCGGAGCTCAATGGCCCAAATAGCCTACAGCTGTCTGTCCGGAGCTCAATGGCCCAAATAGCCTACAGCTGTCTGTCTGTCCGGAGCTCAATGGCCCAAAAGGCCTCCAGCTGTCTGTCTGTCCGGAGCTCAATGGCCCAAATAGCCTACAGCTGTCTGTCTGTCCGGAGCTCAATGGCCCAAATAGCCTACAGCTGTCTGTCTGTCCGGAGCTCAATGGCCCAAATAGCCTCCAGCTGTCTGTCTGTCCGGAGCTCAATGGCCCAAATAGCCTCCAGCTGTCTGTCTGTCCGGAGCTCAATGGCCCAAATAGCCTACAGCTGTCTGTCTGTCCGGAGCTCAATGGCCCAAATAGCCTACAGCTGTCTGTCTGTCTGGAGCTCAATGGCCCAAATAGCCTCCAGCTGTCTGTCCGGAGCTCAATGGCCCAAATAGCCTACAGCTGTCTGTCTGGAGCTCAATGGCCCAAAAGGCCTCCAGCTGTCTGTCTGTCCGGAGCTCAATGGCCCAAATAGCCTACAGCTGTCTGTCTGTCCGGAGCTCAATGGCCCAAAAATCCTACAGCTGTCTGTCTGTCCGGAGCTCAATGGCCCAAATAGCCTACAGCTGTCTGTCCGGAGCTCAATGGCCCGAATAGCCTACAGCTGTCTGTCTGTCCGGAGCTCAATGGCCCAAAAGGCCTCCAGCTGTCTGTCTGTCCGGAGCTCAATGGCCCAAATAGCCTACAGCTGTCTGTCTGTCCGGAGCTCAATGGCCCAAATAGCCTACAGCTGTCTGTCTGGAGCTCAATGGCCCAAATAGCCTCCAGCTGTCTGTCTGTCCGGAGCTCAATGGCCCAAATAGCCTACAGCTGTCTGTCTGTCCGGAGCTCAATGGCCCAAATAGCCTACAGCCGTCTGTCTGTCCGGAGCTCAATGGCCTAAATAGCCTACAGCCGTCTGTCTGTCCGGAGCTCAATGGCCCAAATAGCCTACAGCCGTCTGTCTGTCCGGAGCTCAATGGCCCAAATAGCCTACAGCTGTCTGTCTGTCTGGAGCTCAATGGCCCAAATAGCCTACAGCTGTCTGTCTGTCCGGAGCTCAATGGCCCAAATAGCCTCCAGCTGTCTGTCTGTCCGGAGCTCAATGGCCCAAATAGCCTACAGCTGTCTGTCTGTCCGGAGCTCAATGGCCCAAATAGCCTACAGCTGTCTGTCTGTCCGGAGCTCAATGGCCCAAATAGCCTACAGCTGTCTGTCTGTCCGGAGCTCAATGGCCCAAATAGCCTACAGCTGTCTGTCCGGAGCTCAATGGCCCGAATAGCCTACAGCTGTCTGTCTGGAGCTCAATGGCCCAAATAGCCTACAGCTGTCTGTCTGGAGCTCAATGGCCCAAAAGGCCTACAGCTGTCTGTCTGTCCGGAGCTCAATGGCCCAAATAGCCTACAGCTGTCTGTCTGTCCGGAGCTCAATGGCCCAAATAGCCTACAGCTGTCTGTCTGTCCGGAGCTCAATGGCCCAAATAGCCTACAGATGTCTGTCTGTCCAGAGCTCAATGGCCCAAATAGCCTACAGCTGTGTCTGTCCGGAGCTCAATGGCCCAAATAGCCTACAGCTGTCTGTCTGTCCGGAGCTCAATGGCCCAAATAGCCTACAGCTGTCTGTCCGGAGCTCAATGGCCCGAATAGCCTACAGCTGTCTGTCTGTCCGGAGCTCAATGGCCCAAAAGGCCTCCAGCTGTCTGTCTGTCCGGAGCTCAATGGCCCAAATAGCCTACAGCTGTCTGTCTGTCCGGAGCTCAATGGCCCAAATAGCCTACAGCTGTCTGTCTGTCCGGAGCTCAATGGCCCAAATAGCCTCCAGCTGTCTGTCTGTCCGGAGCTCAATGGCCCAAATAGCCTACAGCTGTCTGTCTGTCCGGAGCTCAATGGCCTAAATAGCCTACAGCTGTCTGTCTGTCCGGAGCTCAATGGCCCAAATAGCCTACAGCTGTCTGTCTGTCCGGAGCTCAATGGCCCAAATAGCCTACAGCTGTCTGTCTGTCCGGAGCTCAATGGCCCAAATAGCCTACAGCTGTCTGTCTGTCCGGAGCTCAATGGCCCAAATAGCCTACAGCTGTCTGTCCGGAGCTCAATGGCCCAAATAGCCTACAGCTGTCTGTCTGTCCGGAGCTCAATGGCCCAAAAGGCCTCCAGCTGTCTGTCTGTCCGGAGCTCAATGGCCCAAATAGCCTCCAGCTGTCTGTCTGTCCGGAGCTCAATGGCCCAAATAGCCTCCAGCTGTCTGTCTGTCCGGAGCTCAATGGCCCAAATAGCCTACAGCTGTCTGTCTGTCCGGAGCTCAATGGCCCAAATAGCCTACAGCTGTCTGTCTGTCTGGAGCTCAATGGCCCAAATAGCCTCCAGCTGTCTGTCCGGAGCTCAATGGCCCAAATAGCCTACAGCTGTCTGTCTGGAGCTCAATGGCCCAAAAGGCCTCCAGCTGTCTGTCTGTCCGGAGCTCAATGGCCCAAATAGCCTACAGCTGTCTGTCTGTCCGGAGCTCAATGGCCCAAATAGCCTACAGCTGTCTGTCTGTCCGGAGCTCAATGGCCCAAATAGCCTACAGCTGTCTGTCCGGAGCTCAATGGCCCGAATAGCCTACAGCTGTCTGTCTGTCCGGAGCTCAATGGCCCAAAAGGCCTCCAGCTGTCTGTCTGTCCGGAGCTCAATGGCCCAAATAGCCTACAGCTGTCTGTCTGTCCGGAGCTCAATGGCCCAAATAGCCTACAGCTGTCTGTCTGTCCGGAGCTCAATGGCCCAAATAGCCTCCAGCTGTCTGTCTGTCCGGAGCTCAATGGCCCAAATAGCCTACAGCTGTCTGTCTGTCCGGAGCTCAATGGCCCAAATAGCCTACAGCTGTCTGTCTGTCCGGAGCTCAATGGCCTAAATAGCCTACAGCTGTCTGTCTGTCCGGAGCTCAATGGCCCAAATAGCCTACAGCCGTCTGTCTGTCCGGAGCTCAATGGCCCAAATAGCCTACAGCTGTCTGTCTGTCTGGAGCTCAATGGCCCAAATAGCCTCCAGCTGTCTGTCTGTCCGGAGCTCAATGGCCCAAATAGCCTACAGCTGTCTGTCTGTCTGGAGCTCAATGGCCCAAAAAGCCTACAGCTGTCTGTCTGGAGCTCAATGGCCCAAAAGGCCTCCAGCTGTCTGTCTGTCTGGAGCTCAATGGCCCAAATATTCTCCAGCTGTCTGTCTGTCTGGAGCTCAATGGCCCAAATAGCCTCCAGCTGTCTGTCTGTCCGGAGCTCAATGGCCCAAAAAGCCTCCAGCTGTCTGTCTGTCCGGAGCTCAATGGCCCAAATAGCCTCCAGCTGTCTGTCTGTCCGGAGCTCAGTGGCCCAAATAGCCTACAGCTGTCTGTCTGTCTGGAGCTCAATGGCCCAAAAAGCCTACAGCTGTCTGTCTGGAGCTCAATGGCCCAAAAGGCCTCCAGCTGTCTGTCTGTCCGGAGCTCAATGGCCCAAATAGCCTACAGCTGTCTGTCTGTCTGGAGCTCAATGGCCCAAAAAGCCTACAGCTGTCTGTCTGGAGCTCAATGGCCCAAAAGGCCTCCAGCTGTCTGTCTGTCTGGAGCTCAATGGCCCAAATAGCCTCCAGCTGTCTGTCTGTCTGGAGCTCAATGGCCCAAATAGCCTCCAGCTGTCTGTCTGTCTGGAGCTCAATGGCCCAAATAGCCTCCAGCTGTCTGTCTGTCTGGAGCTCAATGGCCCAAATAGCCTACAGCTGTCTGTCTGTCCGGAGCTCAATGGCCCAAATAGCCTACAGCTGTCTGTCTGTCCGGAGCTTAATGGCCCAAATAGCCTACAGCTGTCTGTCTGTCCGGAGCTCAATGGCCCAAATAGCCTACAGCTGTCTGTCTGTCCGGAGCTCAATGGCCCAAATAGCCTACAGCTGTCTGTCTGTCCGGAGCTCAATGGCCCAAATAGCCTACAGCTGTCTGTCTGTCTGGAGCTCAATGGCCCAAATAGCCTCCAGCTGTCTGTCTGTCTGGAGCTCAATGGCCCAAAAAGCCTACAGCTGTCTGTCTGGAGCTCAATGGCCCAAAAGGCCTCCAGCTGTCTGTCTGTCTGGAGCTCAATGGCCCAAATAGCCTCCAGCTGTCTGTCTGTCTGGAGCTCAATGGCCCAAATAGCCTCCAGCTGTCTGTCTGTCTGTCTGTCTGTCTGGAGCTCAATGGCCCAAAAGGCCTCCAGCTGTCTGTCTGTCTGTCTGTCTGGAGCTCAATGGCCCAAAAGGCCTACAGCTGTCTGTCTGTCTGTCTGTCTGTCTGGAGCTCAATGGCCCAAATAGCCTACAGCTGTCTGTCTGTCCGGAGCTCAATGGCCCAAATAGCCTCCAGCTGTCTGTCTGTCCGGAGCTCAATGGCCCAAATAGCCTACAGCTGTCTGTCCGGAGCTCAATGGCCCAAATAGCCTACAGCTGTCTGTCTGGAGCTCAATGGCCCAAAAGGCCTCCAGCTGTCTGTCTGTCCGGAGCTCAATGGCCCAAATAGCCTACAGCTGTCTGTCTGTCCGGAGCTCAATGGCCCAAATAGCCTACAGCTGTCTGTCTGTCCGGAGCTCAATGGCCCAAATAGCCTACAGCTGTCTGTCCGGAGCTCAATGGCCCAAATAGCCTACAGCTGTCTGTCTGTCCGGAGCTCAATGGCCCAAAAGGCCTCCAGCTGTCTGTCTGTCCGGAGCTCAATGGCCCAAATAGCCTACAGCTGTCTGTCTGTCCGGAGCTCAATGGCCCAAATAGCCTACAGCTGTCTGTCTGTCCGGAGCTCAATGGCCCAAATAGCCTCCAGCTGTCTGTCTGTCCGGAGCTCAATGGCCCAAATAGCCTCCAGCTGTCTGTCTGTCCGGAGCTCAATGGCCCAAATAGCCTACAGCTGTCTGTCTGTCCGGAGCTCAATGGCCCAAATAGCCTACAGCTGTCTGTCTGTCTGGAGCTCAATGGCCCAAATAGCCTCCAGCTGTCTGTCCGGAGCTCAATGGCCCAAATAGCCTACAGCTGTCTGTCTGGAGCTCAATGGCCCAAAAGGCCTCCAGCTGTCTGTCTGTCCGGAGCTCAATGGCCCAAATAGCCTACAGCTGTCTGTCTGTCCGGAGCTCAATGGCCCAAATAGCCTACAGCTGTCTGTCTGTCCGGAGCTCAATGGCCCAAATAGCCTACAGCTGTCTGTCTGTCCGGAGCTCAATGGCCCAAATAGCCTACAGCTGTCTGTCTGTCCGGAGCTCAATGGCCCAAATAGCCTACAGCCGTCTGTCTGTCCGGAGCTCAATGGCCCAAATAGCCTACAGCTGTCTGTCTGTCTGGAGCTCAATGGCCCAAATAGCCTCCAGCTGTCTGTCTGTCCGGAGCTCAATGGCCCAAATAGCCTACAGCTGTCTGTCTGTCTGGAGCTCAATGGCCCAAAAAGCCTACAGCTGTCTGTCTGGAGCTCAATGGCCCAAAAGGCCTCCAGCTGTCTGTCTGTCTGGAGCTCAATGGCCCAAATATTCTCCAGCTGTCTGTCTGTCTGGAGCTCAATGGCCCAAATAGCCTCCAGCTGTCTGTCTGTCCGGAGCTCAATGGCCCAAAAAGCCTCCAGCTGTCTGTCTGTCCGGAGCTCAATGGCCCAAATAGCCTCCAGCTGTCTGTCTGTCCGGAGCTCAGTGGCCCAAATAGCCTACAGCTGTCTGTCTGTCTGGAGCTCAATGGCCCAAAAAGCCTACAGCTGTCTGTCTGGAGCTCAATGGCCCAAAAGGCCTCCAGCTGTCTGTCTGTCCGGAGCTCAATGGCCCAAATAGCCTACAGCTGTCTGTCTGTCTGGAGCTCAATGGCCCAAAAAGCCTACAGCTGTCTGTCTGGAGCTCAATGGCCCAAAAGGCCTCCAGCTGTCTGTCTGTCTGGAGCTCAATGGCCCAAATAGCCTCCAGCTGTCTGTCTGTCTGGAGCTCAATGGCCCAAATAGCCTCCAGCTGTCTGTCTGTCTGGAGCTCAATGGCCCAAATAGCCTCCAGCTGTCTGTCTGTCTGGAGCTCAATGGCCCAAATAGCCTACAGCTGTCTGTCTGTCCGGAGCTCAATGGCCCAAATAGCCTACAGCTGTCTGTCTGTCCGGAGCTTAATGGCCCAAATAGCCTACAGCTGTCTGTCTGTCCGGAGCTCAATGGCCCAAATAGCCTACAGCTGTCTGTCTGTCCGGAGCTCAATGGCCCAAATAGCCTACAGCTGTCTGTCTGTCCGCAGCTCAATGGCCCAAATAGCCTACAGCTGTCTGTCTGTCTGGAGCTCAATGGCCCAAATAGCCTCCAGCTGTCTGTCTGTCTGGAGCTCAATGGCCCAAAAAGCCTACAGCTGTCTGTCTGGAGCTCAATGGCCCAAAAGGCCTCCAGCTGTCTGTCTGTCTGGAGCTCAATGGCCCAAATAGCCTCCAGCTGTCTGTCTGTCTGGAGCTCAATGGCCCAAATAGCCTCCAGCTGTCTGTCTGTCCGGAGCTCAATGGCCCAAAAGGCCTCCAGCTGTCTGTCTGTCTGTCTGTCTGTCTGGAGCTCAATGGCCCAAAAGGCCTCCAGCTGTCTGTCTGTCTGTCTGTCTGGAGCTCAATGGCCCAAAAGGCCTACAGCTGTCTGTCTGTCTGTCTGTCTGGAGCTCAATGGCCCAAATAGCCTACAGCTGTCTGTCTGTCCGGAGCTCAATGGCCCAAATAGCCTCCAGCTGTCTGTCTGTCCGGAGCTCAATGGCCCAAATAGCCTACAGCTGTCTGTCCGGAGCTCAATGGCCCAAATAGCCTACAGCTGTCTGTCTGGAGCTCAATGGCCCAAAAGGCCTCCAGCTGTCTGTCTGTCCGGAGCTCAATGGCCCAAATAGCCTACAGCTGTCTGTCTGTCCGGAGCTCAATGGCCCAAATAGCCTACAGCTGTCTGTCTGTCCGGAGCTCAATGGCCCAAATAGCCTACAGCTGTCTGTCCGGAGCTCAATGGCCCAAATAGCCTACAGCTGTCTGTCTGTCCGGAGCTCAATGGCCCAAAAGGCCTCCAGCTGTCTGTCTGTCCGGAGCTCAATGGCCCAAATAGCCTACAGCTGTCTGTCTGTCCGGAGCTCAATGGCCCAAATAGCCTCCAGCTGTCTGTCTGTCCGGAGCTCAATGGCCCAAATAGCCTCCAGCTGTCTGTCTGTCCGGAGCTCAATGGCCCAAATAGCCTACAGCTGTCTGTCTGTCCGGAGCTCAATGGCCCAAATAGCCTACAGCTGTCTGTCTGTCTGGAGCTCAATGGCCCAAATAGCCTCCAGCTGTCTGTCCGGAGCTCAATGGCCCAAATAGCCTACAGCTGTCTGTCTGGAGCTCAATGGCCCAAAAGGCCTCCAGCTGTCTGTCTGTCCGGAGCTCAATGGCCCAAATAGCCTACAGCTGTCTGTCTGTCCGGAGCTCAATGGCCCAAATAGCCTACAGCTGTCTGTCCGGAGCTCAATGGCCCGAATAGCCTACAGCTGTCTGTCTGGAGCTCAATGGCCAAAAATAGCCTACAGCTGTCTGTCTGGAGCTCAATGGCCCAAAAGGCCTACAGCTGTCTGTCTGTCCGGAGCTCAATGGCCCAAATAGCCTACAGCTGTCTGTCTGTCCGGAGCTCAATGGCCCAAATAGCCTACAGCTGTCTGTCTGTCCAGAGCTCAATGGCCCAAATAGCCTACAGATGTCTGTCTGTCCAGAGCTCAATGGCCCAAATAGCCTACAGCTGTGTCTGTCCAGAGCTCAATGGCCCAAATAGCCTACAGCTGTCTGTCTGTCTGGAGCTCAATGGCCCAAATAGCCTACAGCTGTCTGTCTGTCCAGAGCTCAATGGCCCAAATAGCCTACAGCTGTCTGTCTGTCCGGAGCTCAATGGCCCAAATAGCCTACAGCTGTCTGTCCGGAGCTCAATGGCCCAAATAGCCTACAGCTGTCTGTCTGGAGCTCAATGGCCCAAAAGGCCTCCAGCTGTCTGTCTGTCCGGAGCTCAATGGCCCAAATAGCCTACAGCTGTCTGTCTCTCCGGAGCTCAATGGCCCAAATAGCCTACAGCTGTCTGTCTGTCCGGAGCTCAATGGCCCAAATAGCCTACAGCTGTCTGTCCGGAGCTCAATGGCCCGAATAGCCTACAGCTGTCTGTCTGTCCGGAGCTCAATGGCCCAAAAGGCCTCCAGCTGTCTGTCTGTCCGGAGCTCAATGGCCCAAATAGCCTACAGCTGTCTGTCTGTCCGGAGCTCAATGGCCCAAATAGCCTACAGCTGTCTGTCTGTCCGGAGCTCAATGGCCCAAATAGCCTCCAGCTGTCTGTCTGTCCGGAGCTCAATGGCCCAAATAGCCTACAGCTGTCTGTCTGTCCGGAGCTCAATGGCCCAAATAGCCTACAGCTGTCTGTCTGTCCGGAGCTCAATGGCCTAAATAGCCTACAGCTGTCTGTCTGTCCGGAGCTCAATGGCCCAAATAGCCTACAGCCGTCTGTCTGTCCGGAGCTCAATGGCCCAAATAGCCTACAGCTGTCTGTCTGTCTGGAGCTCAATGGCCCAAATAGCCTCCAGCTGTCTGTCTGTCCGGAGCTCAATGGCCCAAATAGCCTACAGCTGTCTGTCTGTCTGGAGCTCAATGGCCCAAAAAGCCTACAGCTGTCTGTCTGGAGCTCAATGGCCCAAAAGGCCTCCAGCTGTCTGTCTGTCTGGAGCTCAATGGCCCAAATATTCTCCAGCTGTCTGTCTGTCTGGAGCTCAATGGCCCAAATAGCCTCCAGCTGTCTGTCTGTCCGGAGCTCAATGGCCCAAAAGGCCTCCAGCTGTCTGTCTGTCTGGAGCTCAATGGCCCAAATATTCTCCAGCTGTCTGTCTGTCTGGAGCTCAATGGCCCAAAAAGCCTACAGCTGTCTGTCTGGAGCTCAATGGCCCAAAAGGCCTCCAGCTGTCTGTCTGTCCGGAGCTCAATGGCCCAAATAGCCTACAGCTGTCTGTCTGTCCAGAGCTCAATGGCCCAAAAAGCCTACAGCTGTCTGTCTGGAGCTCAATGGCCCAAAAGGCCTCCAGCTGTCTGTCTGTCTGGAGCTCAATGGCCCAAATAGCCTCCAGCTGTCTGTCTGTCTGGAGCTCAATGGCCCAAATAGCCTCCAGCTGTCTGTCTGTCTGGAGCTCAATGGCCCAAATAGCCTCCAGCTGTCTGTCTGTCTGGAGCTCAATGGCCCAAATAGCCTACAGCTGTCTGTCTGTCCGGAGCTCAATGGCCCAAATAGCCTACAGCTGTCTGTCTGTCCGGAGCTTAATGGCCCAAATAGCCTACAGCTGTCTGTCTGTCCGGAGCTCAATGGCCCAAATAGCCTACAGCTGTCTGTCTGTCCGGAGCTCAATGGCCCAAATAGCCTACAGCTGTCTGTCTGTCCGGAGCTCAATGGCCCAAATAGCCTACAGCTGTCTGTCTGTCTGGAGCTCAATGGCCCAAATAGCCTCCAGCTGTCTGTCTGTCTGGAGCTCAATGGCCCAAAAAGCCTACAGCTGTCTGTCTGGAGCTCAATGGCCCAAAAGGCCTCCAGCTGTCTGTCTGTCTGGAGCTCAATGGCCCAAATAGCCTCCAGCTGTCTGTCTGTCTGGAGCTCAATGGCCCAAATAGCCTCCAGCTGTCTGTCTGTCCGGAGCTCAATGGCCCAAAAGGCCTCCAGCTGTCTGTCTGTCTGTCTGTCTGTCTGGAGCTCAATGGCCCAAAAGGCCTCCAGCTGTCTGTCTGTCTGTCTGTCTGGAGCTCAATGGCCCAAAAGGCCTACAGCTGTCTGTCTGTCTGTCTGTCTGGAGCTCAATGGCCCAAATAGCCTACAGCTGTCTGTCTGTCCGGAGCTCAATGGCCCAAATAGCCTCCAGCTGTCTGTCTGTCCGGAGCTCAATGGCCCAAATAGCCTACAGCTGTCTGTCTGGAGCTCAATGGCCCAAATAGCCTACAGCTGTCTGTCTGTCTGGAGCTCAATGGCCCAAAAGGCCTCCAGCTGTCTGTCTGTCCTGAGCTTAATGGTGCAGGAAACTGAGGGCCCAGAATATTTACAGGTTTGCTAGCGTGAGCTTTGGACCGGACTAAGTTAGTAGTTGATACAATGTTTCCAGTTCGTTGTAGACAGGCCATCCGTAGACAATGTGATTTATAGGATAGTTCTTTTTATCAGGTTAGTAGTTGATACAATGTTTCCAGTTCGTTGCAGACAGGCCATCCGTAGACAATGTGATTTATAGGATAGTTATTTTTAATCAGGTTAGTAGTTGATACAATGTTTCCAGTTCGTTGTAGACAGGCCACCCGTAGACAATGTGATTTATAGGATAGTTATTTTTATCAGGTTAGTAGTTGATACAATGTTTCCAGTTCGTTGTAGACAGGCCACCCGTAGACAATGTGATTTATAGGATAGTTATTTTTAATCAGGTTATTTTCTACCTGTGGCCTGCAATGTTTTAATTTGTTGGTTTCCTGTAGTCTGTTTTTACGTAGTTGGTGATGGGAATAGAAGTTACTTTTCAGGTTTGTATCATTTTCATTTAGATATAATTTTGATGAACCACATGACATTGATTTTGAGATATAAAGACCATATTATAAATTAAAATTAAACTGTTACACTAAGATATGCATATGAAAATCATATCAGATCAGTAGAAACGGTAGGATAACTTGGCCCTCCACATGGAGAAGGCTGCCGACCGCTGGTGTAGCCCGTTACCGGTAACTTCGGGGAGCGTACCGGAAACTTCGGGGAGCGTACCGGAAACTTCGGGGAGCGTAGCGGTAACTTCGGGGAGCGTAGCGGTAACTTCGGGGAGCGTAGCGGTAACTTCGGGGAGCGTAGCGGTAACTTCGGGAGCGTAGCGGTAACTTCGGGGAGCGTAGCGGTAACTTCGGGGAGCGTAGCGGTAACTTCGGGGAGCGTAGCGGTAACTTCGGGGAGCGTAACGGTAACTTCGGGGAGCGTAGCGGTAACTTCGGGAGCGTGCCGGTAACTTCGGGGAGCGTAGCGGTAACTTCGGGGAGCGTAGCGGTAACTTCGGGGAGCGTAGCGGTAACTTCGGGGAGCGTAGCGGTAACTTCGGGGAGCGTAGCGGTAACTTCGGGGAGCGTAGCGGTACCTTCGGGGGGCGTAGCGGTAACTTCGGGGGGCGTGCCGGTAACTTCGGGGAGCGTAGCGGTAACTTCGGGAGCGTAGCGGTAACTTCGGGAGCGTAGCGGTAACTTCGGGAGCGTAGCGGTAACTTCGGGAGCGTAGCGGTAACTTCGGGAGCGTAGCGGTAACTTCGGGAGCGTAGCGGTAACTTCGGGAGCGTAGCGGTAACTTCGGGGAGCGTAGCGGTAACTTCGGGGAGCGTAGCGGTAACTTCGGGGAGCGTAACGGTAACTTCGGGGGCGTAACGGCAGCGGGAGGAGGAGGGGCGGGAACAGGTTATTTTCTCCTATATTGATCTCTGGCTCCCTCTTTAGTCATTTGTGTGTCTTCATTTTTAATGGCAGTGCTTAAAGCATCAGACACGTTTTAACATTTCTACCAATCGATTGGTCGAAAGAACAGACGACTCTCGGTCGACCAAAACATAATTATTTTTGTCGGGGACAGCCCTACTGTTTACACACATATTGTTGACTGCATTTCTTATCAAATCTATACTGTGATTGGTTGATTGATTGATTGAGTCAGTACCAGGACAGGGAAGGCTTCACTGTGATTGGTTGATTGATTGAGAGTCAGTACCAGGACAGGGAAGACTTCACTGTGATTGGTTGATTGATTGAGAGTCAGTACCAGGACAGGGAAGACTTCACTGTGATTGGTTGATTGATTGATTGATTGACTGATTGATTGGTTGAGAGTCAGTACCAGGACAGGGAAGGCTTCACTGTGATTGGTTGATTGATTGATTGATTGACTGATTGATTGATTGAGTCAGTACCAGGACAGGGAAGGCTTCACTGTGATTGGTTGATTGATTGATTGACTGATTGATTGATTGATTGAGTCAGTACCAGGACAGGGAAGGCCTCAGTCAGGGAGCTCCTCTCCAGCAGAGACGAGAACTTGTAGAACTCGTTGGCTCTGTAAGCTCTCTGCTTCACCAGGTGGACTGCATGGAGGACAAACTTAGAGGACACGTCCCCGCTCTGAGACGTCAATGTTATCTCTGGAGGTAGGGTGGGGGGGAGGAGAGAGATGGAGATGGAGGAGAGAGAGATGGAGATGGAGGAGAGAGAGATGGAGATGGAGGAGAGAGAGATGGAGATGGGGGAGAGAGATGGGGGAGAGAGAGATGGAGATGGGGGAGAGAGAGATGGAGATGGGGGAGAGAGAGATGGAGATGGGGGAGAGAGAGATGGAGATGGGGGAGAGAGAGATGGAGATGGGGGAGAGAGAGATGGAGATGGGGGAGAGAGAGATGGAGAGGGGGGAGAGAGAGATGGAGAGGGGGGAGAGAGAGATGGAGAGGGGGGAGAGAGAGATGGAGAGGGGGGAGAGAGAGATGGAGATGGGGGAGAGAGAGATGGAGATGGGGGAGAGAGAGATGGAGATGGGGGAGAGAGAGATGGAGATGGGGGAGAGAGAGATGGAGATGGGGGAGAGAGAGATGGAGATGGGGGAGAGAGAGATGGAGATGGGGGAGAGAGAGATGGAGATGGGGGAGAGAGAGATGGAGATGGGGGAGAGAGAGATGGAGATGGGGGAGAGAGAGATGGAGATGGGGGAGAGAGAGATGGAGATGGGGGAGAGAGAGATGGAGATGGGGGAGAGAGAGATGGAGATGGGGGAGAGAGAGGGGGAGAGAGAGATGGAGATGGGGGAGAGAGAGATGGAGATGGGGGAGAGAGAGATGGAGATGGGGGAGAGAGAGATGGAGATGGGGGAGAGAGAGATGGAGATGGGGGAGAGAGAGATGGAGATGGGGGAGAGAGAGATGGAGATGGGGGAGAGAGAGATGGAGATGGGGAGAGAGAGAGATGGAGATGGGGAGAGAGAGAGATGGAGATGGGGGAGAGAGAGATGGAGATGGGGGAGAGAGAGATGGAGATGGGGGAGAGAGAGATGGAGATGGGGGAGAGAGAGATGGAGATGGGGGAGAGAGAGATGGAGATATGGGGGAGAGAGAGATGGAGATGGGGGAGAGAGAGGGGGAGAGAGAGATGGAGATGGGGGAGAGAGAGGGGGAGAGAGAGATGGAGATGGGGGAGAGAGAGATGGAGATGGGGGAGAGAGAGATGGAGATGGGGGAGAGAGAGATGGAGAGGGGGGAGAGAGATGGGGGAGAGAGAGATGGAGAGGGGGAGAGAGAGATGGGGGAGAGAGAGATGGAGAGGGGGGAGAGAGATGGGGGAGAGAGAGATGGAGAGGGGGGAGAGAGATGGGGGAGAGAGAGATGGAGAGGGGGGAGAGAGAGATGGAGAGGGGGGAGAGAGAGATGGAGAGGGGGGAGAGAGAGATGGAGAGGGGGGAGAGAGAGATGGAGAGGGGGGAGAGAGAGATGGAGATGGGGGAGAGAGAGATGGAGAGGGGGGAGAGAGAGATGGAGATGGGGGAGAGAGAAATGGAGATGGGGGAGAGAGAGATGGAGATGGGGGAGAGAGAGATGGAGATGGGGGAGAGAGAGATGGAGATGGGGGAGAGAGAGATGGAGGAGAGAGAGATGGAGGAGAGAGAGATGGAGATGGGGGAGAGAGAGATGGAGATGGGGGAGAGAGAGATGGAGGAGAGAGAGATGGAGAAGAGAGAGATGGAGATGGGGGAGAGAGATGTGTGGGGGGGGGCAAAAGAGGCGAGATACATTTGACAAATTTTTCTTTTGCGATACAGAGAATATTACCCATCACCGCCCTCTCTCACCCACCCACACACACACGTACGTACCTGCCCACCCACACATCACATCCCTCTCTCACCCACCCACCCACCCACCCACCCACCCACACACATCACCTCCCTCTCTCACCCACCCACACACACACACACCCATCAACTCCCTCTCTCACACACACACGTACGTACCTGCCCAGGAGGCTCCCTTTGGAACCGTGATGAAGTGTCGTCGTATCTGTCCTGGTCTGAAGTGGACATCTGTGAACAGTACCTCCTGACTGTGGCCCTCAGGAACTCTACAGAGAGACATGGGACACACCTGTCACTTTGTAGGGGACAGACACACACCGTACTCAGGACATCACCATTCACTAGACTAGAGCAGAGAGACAGGGGACACACCGTACTCAGGACAACACCATTCACTAGCCTAGAGCAGAGAGACAGGGGACACACCGTACTCAGGACAACTCAACACCATTCACTAGACTAGAGCAGAGAGACAGGGGACACACCGTACTCAGGACAACTCAACACCATTCACTAGACTAGAGCAGAGAGACAGGGGACACACCGTACTCAGGACAACACCATTCACTAGCCTAGAGCAGAGAGACAGGGGACACATCGTACTCAGGACAACACCATTCACTAGACTAGAGCAGAGAGACAGGGGACACACCGTACTCAGGACAACACCATTCACTAGACTAGAGCAGAGAGACAGGGGACACACCGTACTCAGGACAACTCAACACCATTCACTAGACTAGAGCAGAGAGACAGGGGACACACCGTACTCAGGACAACACCATTCACTAGACTAGAGCAGAGAGACAGGGGACACATCGTACTCAGGACAACACCATTCACTAGACTAGAGCAGAGAGACAGGGGACACATCGTACTCAGGACAACACCATTCACTAGACTAGAGCAGAGAGACAGGGGACATACCGTACTCAGGACAACACCATTCACTAGCCTAGAGCAGAGAGACAGGGGACACACCGTACTCAGGACAACACCATTCACTAGCCTAGAGCAGAGAGACAGGGGCCACACCGTACTCAGGACAACACCATTCACTAGACTAGAGCAGAGAGACAGGGGACACACCGTACTCAGGACAACTCAACACCATTCACTAGACTAGAGCAGAGAGACAGGGGACACATCGTACTCAGGACAACACCATTCACTAGACTAGAGCAGAGAGACAGGGGACACACCGTACTCAGGACAACACATCACCATTCACTAGACTAGAGCAGAGAGACAGGGGACACATCGTACTCAGGACAACACCATTCACTAGCCTAGAGCAGAGAGACAGGGGACACACCGTACTCAGGACAACACCATTCACTAGACTAGAGCAGAGAGACAGGGGACACACCTGTCACTTTGTAGGGGACAGACACATACCGTACTCAGGACAACACCATTCACTAGACTAGAGCAGAGAGACAGGGGACACACCGTACTCAGGACAACACCATTCACTAGCCTAGAGCAGAGAGACAGGGGACACACCGTACTCAGGACAACACCATTCACTAGCCTAGAGCAGAGAGACAGGGGCCACACCGTACTCAGGACAACACCATTCACTAGACTAGAGCAGAGAGACAGGGGACACACCGTACTCAGGACAACTCAACACCATTCACTAGACTAGAGCAGAGAGACAGGGGACACATCGTACTCAGGACAACACCATTCACTAGACTAGAGCAGAGAGACAGGGGACACACCGTACTCAGGACAACACATCACCATTCACTAGACTAGAGCAGAGAGACAGGGGACACACCGTATTCAGGACAACACCATTCACTAGACTAGAGCAGAGAGACAGGGGACACATCGTACTCAGGACAACACCATTCACTAGACTAGAGCAGAGAGACAGGGGACACACCTGTCACTTTGTAGGGGACAGACACATACCGTACTCAGGACAACACCATTCACTAGACTAGAGCAGAGAGACAGGGGACATACCGTACTCAGGACAACACCATTCACTAGACTAGAGCAGAGAGACAGGGGACACACCGTACTCAGGACAACACCATTCACTAGACTAGAGCAGAGAGACAGGGGACACATCGTACTCAGGACAACTCAACACCATTCACTAGACTAGAGCAGAGAGACAGGGGACACACCGTACTCAGGACAACACCATTCACTAGACTAGAGCAGAGAGACAGGGGACACACCGTACTCAGGACAACACATCACCATTCACTAGACTAGAGCAGAGAGACAGGGGACACACCAGGGGACACACCGTACTCAGGACAACACCATTCACTAGACTAGAGCAGAGAGACAGGGGACACACCGTACTCAGGACAACACCATTCACTAGACTAGAGCAGAGAGACAGGGGACACACCGTACTCAGGACAACACCATTCACTAGACTAGAGCAGAGACACAGGGGACATACCGTACTCAGGACAACACCATTCACTAGCCTAGAGCAGAGAGACAGGGGACACACCGTACTCAGGACAACACCATTCACTAGACTAGAGCAGAGAGACAGGGGACACACCGTACTCAGGACAACACCATTCACTAGACTAGAGCAGAGAGACAGGGGACACATCGTACTCAGGACAACACCATTCACTACACTAGAGCAGAGAGACAGGGGACACATCGTACTCAGGACAACACCATTCACTAGACTAGAGCAGAGAGACAGGGGACACACCGTACTCAGGACAACACATCACCATTCACTAGACTAGAGCAGAGAGACAGGGGACACACCGTACTCAGGACAACACATCACCATTCACTAGGCTTGGGGCGGTATCCAGACTGTCATACTGACCTTGTACCATACCGGGATATCCGGTAATACCAGCACTAAACACAAGGGGCGCCATTTTCAAACCCCACTGAGTTTCTGTCATGTGACGGTTAGCAATGCTAACAAGTACATGTAAAATCCCATTTAGGAGGAAGCTAAACACTTAGCGAGATAGCTAACTAGCTACTAAATTCAACCCATTTTAAACCGTTCCCTTTAATAGTGGTAAGATATCTAGCTGATAAAACATTTAGTTGGAAATTCCATCGTGTAAATGAGAGAACCTGACACGTTCAATAACAACGGTGACAGACTCACAAGACACCGGTCTCCGTCGTTGTGTGCTTTTTAAAAACAAAAACACTTACCGGTAAGAGTCATAACGAAACGTGACGTGACAGGTGAAATGAAGAACGTAAAATGTATTTTTTAAATCGCCTAACGTTATTGAACGGGTTAACTGTAGTTCCTTTACCTCAAGAAGTAGATTACTAAATATTCACGTTTTAATAAACATCTACAAAATAAATACGTTTCAACTGGTTTCCTTACCCCCCCCCCGGTACATACGGAATACCGCCCAAGCCTACCAATCACTCACTCCTAAACCCCCCCGGTACATACGGAATACCGCCCAAGCCTACCAATCACTCACTCCTAAACCCCCCCCGGTACATACGGAATACCGCCCAAGCCTACCAATCACTCACTCCTAAACCCCCCCCGGTACATACGGAATACCGCCCAAGCCTACCAATCACTCACTCCTAAACCCCCCCGGTACATACGGAATACCACCCAAGCCTACCAATCACTCACTCCTAAACCCCCCCGGTACATACGGAATACCGCCCAAGCCTACCAATCACTCACTCCTAAACCCCCCCCGGTACATACGGAATACCGCCCAAGCCTACCAATCACTCACTCCTAAACCCCCCCCGGTACATACGGTATACCGCCCAAGCCTACCAATCACTCACTCCTAAACCCCCCCGGTACATACGGTATACCGCCCAAGCCTACCAATCACTCACTCCTAAACCCCCCCGGTACATACGGAATACCGCCCAAGCCTACCAATCACTCACTCCTAAACCCCCCCGGTACATACGGAATACCGCCCAAGCCTACCAATCACTCACTCCTAAACCCCCCCGGTACATACGGAATACCGCCCAAGCCTACCAATCACTCACTCCTAAACCCCCCCCGGTACATACGGTATACCGCCCAAGCCTACCAATCACTCACTCCTAAACCCCCCCCGGTACATACGGTATACCGCCCAAGCCTACCAATCACGCACTCCTAAACCCCCCCGGTACATACGGTATACCGCCCAAGCCTACCAATCACTCACTCCTAAACCCCCCCGGTACATACTGCATACCGCCCAAGCCTACCAATCACTCACTCCTAAACCCCCCCGGTTCATACGGTATACCGCCCAAGCCTACCAATCACTCACTCCTAAATCCCCCCCCCGGTACATACGGTATACCGCCCAAGCCTACCAATCACTCACTCCTAAACCCCCCCCGGTACATACGGTATACCGCCCAAGCCTACCAATCACTCACTCCTAAACCCCCCCGGTACATACGGTATACCGCCCAAGCCTACCAATCACTCACTCCTAAACCCCCCCGGTACATACGGTATACCGCCCAAACCTACCAATCACTCACTCCTAAACCCCCCCGGTACATACGGAATACCGCCCAAGCCTACCAATCACTCACTCCTAAACAAACAACATTCACACAGAAGTATTGATTGTGTTGTATAGTAGTAGTATTGTGTTGTATAGTAGTATTGTGTTGTATAGTAGTATTGTGTTGTATAGTAGTATTGTGCTGTATAGTAGTATTGTATAGTAGTATTGTGCTGTATAGTAGTATTCTATAGTAGTATTGTATAGTAGTATTGTATTGTATAGTAGTCTTGTGTTGCATAGTAGTATTGTGTTGTATAGTAGTATTGTGTTGTATAGAAGTATTGTGTTGTATATAGTAGTATTGTGTTGTATAGTAGTATTGTGTTGTATAGAAGTATTGTATTGTATAGTAGTATTGTGTTGTATAGTAGTATTGTGTTGTATAGTAGTATTGTGTTGTATAGTAGTATTGTGTTGTATAGAAGTATTGTGTTGTATATAGTAGTATTGTGTTGTATAGAAGTATTGTGTTGTATAGTAGTATTGTGTTGTATAGTAGTATTGTGTTGTATAGTAGTATTGTGTTGTATATAGTAGTATTGTGTTGTATATAGTAGTATTGTGTTGTATAGAAGTATTGTGTTGTATAGTAGTATTGTGTTGTATAGTAGTATTGTGTTGTATAGTAGTATTGTGTTGTATAGTAGTATTGTGTTGTATAGAAGTATTGTGTTGTATATAGTAGTATTGTGTTGTATAGAAGTATTGTGTTGTATAGTAGTATTGTGTTGTATAGAAGTATTGTGTTGTATATAGTAGTATTGTGTTGTATAGTAGTATTGTGTTGTATAGTAGTATTGTGTTGTATAGAAGTATTGTGTTGTATATAGTAGTATTGTGTTGTATAGTAGTAGTAGTGTGTTGTGTAGTAGTATTGTGTTGTATAGTAGTATTGTGTTGTATAGTAGTATTGTGTTGTATAGTAGTATTGTGTTGTATAGTAGTATTGTGTTGTGTAGTAGTATTGTGTTGCATAGTAGTATTGTGTTGTATAGTAGTATTGTGCTGTATAGACGTATTGTGCCGTATAGTAGTATTGTATAGTAGTATTGTGTCGCATAGTAGTATTGTGCTGTATAGTAGTATTGTATAGTAGTATTGTGCTGTATAGTAGTATTGTATTGTATAGTAGTATTGTGTTGTATAGAAGTATTGTATAGAAGTATTGTGTTGTATAGTAGTATTGTATAGTAGTATTGTGTTGTATAGAAGTATTGTGTTGTATAGTAGTATTGTGTTGTATAGCAGTATTGTGTTGTATAGCAGTATTGTGTTGTATAGTAGTATTGTGTTGTATAGAAGTATTGTGTTGTATAGTAGTATTGTATAGTAGTATTGTGCTGTATAGTAGTATTGTGTTGTACAGAAGTATTGTGTTGTACAGACGTATTGTGTTGTACAGAAGTATTGTGTTGTATAGTAGTATTGTATAGTAGTAGTGTGTTGTATAGTAGTATTGTGTTGTATAGAAGTATTGTGTTGTACAGAGGTATTGTGTTGTATAGTAGTATTGTATAGAAGTATTGTGTTGTATAGAAGTATTGTATAGAAGTATTGTGTTGTATAGTAGTATTGTATAGTAGTATTGTGTTGTATAGAAGTATTGTATAGTAGTAGTGTGTTGTATAGTAGTATTGTGTTGTATAGTAGTATTGTGCTGTATAGTAGTATTGTATAGTAGTATTGTGCTGTATAGTAGTATTGTATTGTATAGTAGTATTGTGTTGTATAGAAGTATTGTATAGAAGTATTGTGTTGTATAGTAGTATTGTATAGTAGTATTGTGTTGTATAGAAGTATTGTGTTGTATAGTAGTATTGTGTTGTATAGCAGTATTGTGTTGTATAGCAGTATTGTGTTGTATAGTAGTATTGTGTTGTATAGAAGTATTGTGTTGTATAGTAGTATTGTATAGTAGTATTGTGCTGTATAGTAGTATTGTGTTGTACAGAAGTATTGTGTTGTACAGACGTATTGTGTTGTACAGAAGTATTGTGTTGTATAGTAGTATTGTATAGTAGTAGTGTGTTGTATAGTAGTATTGTGTTGTATAGAAGTATTGTGTTGTACAGAGGTATTGTGTTGTATAGTAGTATTGTATAGAAGTATTGTGTTGTATAGAAGTATTGTATAGAAGTATTGTGTTGTATAGTAGTATTGTATAGTAGTATTGTGTTGTATAGAAGTATTGTATAGTAGTAGTGTGTTGTATAGTAGTATTGTGTTGTATAGTAGTATTGTGTTGTATAGTAGTATTGTGTTGTATAGAAGTATTGTGTTGTATAGAAGTATTGTGTTGTATATAGTAGTATTGTGTTGTATAGAAGTATTGTGTTGTATAGAAGTATTGTGTTGTATATAGTAGTATTGTGTTATATAGTAGTATTGTATTGTATAGTAGTATTGTGTTGTATAGTAGTATTGTGTTGTACAGTAGTATTGTGTTGTGTAGTAGTATTGTGTTGTATAGTAGTATTGTATAGTAGTAGTGTGTTGTATAGTAGTATTGTGTTGTATAGTAGTAGTATTGTGTTGTATAGAAGTATTGTGTTGTATAGTAGTATTGTGTTGTACAGAAGTATTGTGTTGTATAGTAGTATTGTGTTGTATAGTAGTATTGTGTTGTATATAGTAGTATTGTGTTGTATAGTAGTATTGTGTTGTATAGTAGTATTGTGTTGTATAGAAGTATTGTGTTGTATATAGTAGTAGTATTGTGTTGTATAGAAGTATTGTGTTGTATAGTAGTATTGTGTTGTACAGAAGTATTGTGTTGTATAGAAGTTGTGGTCTTACTTGGTGGGGATGATAACCGTAATGGGGACTCTGAACAGAGGTCCAGAGCTGGGGGACGCCGTGTCATAACCACACACCTGAAACACATCAGGTTCAATACTGTATTAAATACTGGACATCACTCTCTCTCCTCTCTCTCTCTCCGTACCTCAGTATAATGCAGTCCCTCTCTCCTCTCCGTACCTCAGTATAATGCAGTCCCTCTCTCTCCTCTCTGTACCTCAGTATAATGCAGTCCCTCCCTCTCTCCTCTCCGTACCTCAGTATAATGCAGTCCCTCTCTCCTCTCCGTACCTCAGTATAATGCAGTCCCTCTCTCCTCTCCGTACCTCAGTATAATGCAGTCCCTCTCTCTCTCTCCGTACCTCAGTATAATGCAGTCCCTCTCTCTCCTCTCTGTACCTCAGTATAATGCAGTCCCTCCCTCTCTCCTCTCCGTACCTCAGTATAATGCAGTCCCTCTCTCCTCTCCGTACCTCAGTATAATGCAGTCCCTCTCTCTCTCTCTCCGTACCTCAGTATAATGCAGTCCCTCTCTCCTCTCCGTACCTCAGTATAATGCAGTCCCTCTCTCTCCTCTCTGTACCTCAGTATAATGCAGTCCCTCCCTCTCTCCTCTCCGTACCTCAGTATAATGCAGTCCCTCTCTCTCTCCGTACCTCAGTATAATGCAGTCCCTCTCTCCTCTCCGTACCTCAGTATAATGCAGTCCCTCTCTCCTCTCCGTACCTCAGTATAATGCAGTCCCTCTCTCCTCTCCGTACCTCAGTATAATGCAGACCCTCTCTCCTCTCCGTACCTCAGTATAATGCAGTCCCTCTCTCCTCTCCGTACCTCAGTATAATGCAGTCCCTCTCTCTCCTCTCCGTACCTCAGTATAATGCAGTCCCTCTCTCTCCTCTCCGTACCTCAGTATAATGCAGTCCCTCCCTCTCTCCTCTCCGTACCTCAGTATAATGCAGTCCCTCTCTCTCTCTCTGTACCTCAGTATAATGCAGTCCCTCTCTCTCTCCGTACCTCAGTATAATGCAGTCCCTCTCTCTCTCCGTACCTCAGTATAATGCAGTCCCTCTCTCTCTCCGTACCTCAGTATAATCCAGTCCCTCTCTCTCTCCTCTCCGTACCTCAGTATAATGCAGTCCCTCTCTCTCCTCTCCGTACCTCAGTATAATGCAGTCCCTCTCTCTCCTCTCCGTACCTCAGTATAATGCAGTCCCTCTCTCTCTCCTCTCCGTACCTCAGTATAATGCAGTCCCTCTCTCTCCTCTCCGTACCTCAGTATAATGCAGTCCCTCTCTCTCTCTCCGTACCTCAGTATAATGCAGTCCCTCTCTCTTCTCTCCGTACCTCAGTATAATGCAGTCCCTCTCTCTCCTCTCCGTACCTCAGTATAATGCAGTCCCTCTCTCTCCTCTCCGTACCTCAGTATAATGCAGTCCCTCTCTCTCTCTCTCTCCGTACCTCAGTATAATGCAGTCCCTCTCTCTCTCTCTCCGTACCTCAGTATAATGCAGACCCTTTCTCCTCTCCGTACCTCAGTATAATCCAGTCCCTCTCTCTCTCTCTCCGTACCTCAGTATAATGGAGTCCCTCTCTCTCCTCTCCGTACCTCAGTATAATCCAGTCCCTCTCTCTCTCCTCTCCGTACCTCAGTATAATGCAGTCCCTCTCTCCTCTCTGTACCTCAGTATAATGCAGTCCCTCTCTCTCTCCTCTCCGTACCTCAGTATAAATGCAGTCCCTCTCTCTCCTCTCCGTACCTCAGTATAATGCAGTCCCTCTCTCCTCTCCGTACCTCAGTATAATGCAGTCCCTCTCTCTCTCTCTCTCCGTACCTCAGTATAATGCAGTCCCTCTCTCTCTCTCTCTCCGTACCTCAGTATAATGCAGTCCCTCTCTCCATTCCGTACCTCAGTATAATGCAGTCCCTCTCTCTCCTCTCTGTACCTCAGTATAATGCAGTCCCTCTCTCTCTCCGTACCTCAGTATAATGCAGTCCCTCTCTCTCCTCTCCGTACCTCAGTATAATGCAGTCCCTCTCTCTCCTCTCCGTACCTCAGTATAATGCAGTCCCTCTCTCTCTCTCTCTCCGTACCTCAGTATAATGCAGTCCCTCTCTCTCTCTCTCCGTACCTCAGTATAATGCAGACCCTTTCTCCTCTCCGTACCTCAGTATAATCCAGTCCCTCTCTCTCTCTCTCCGTACCTCAGTATAATGGAGTCCCTCTCTCTCCTCTCCGTACCTCAGTATAATCCAGTCCCTCTCTCTCTCCTCTCCGTACCTCAGTATAATGCAGTCCCTCTCTCCTCTCTGTACCTCAGTATAATGCAGTCCCTCTCTCTCTCCTCTCCGTACCTCAGTATAAATGCAGTCCCTCTCTCTCCTCTCCGTACCTCAGTATAATGCAGTCCCTCTCTCCTCTCCGTACCTCAGTATAATGCAGTCCCTCTCTCTCTCTCTCTCCGTACCTCAGTATAATGCAGTCCCTCTCTCTCTCTCTCTCCGTACCTCAGTATAATGCAGTCCCTCTCTCCATTCCGTACCTCAGTATAATGCAGTCCCTCTCTCTCCTCTCTGTACCTCAGTATAATGCAGTCCCTCTCTCTCTCCGTACCTCAGTATAATGCAGTCCCTCTCTCTCCTCTCCGTACCTCAGTATAATGCAGTCCCTCTCTCTCCTCTCCGTACCTCAGTATAATGCAGTCCCTCTCTCCTCTCCGTACCTCAGTATAATGCAGTCCCTCTCTCTCTCTCTCTCCGTACCTCAGTATAATGCAGTCCCTCTCTCTCTCTCTCTCCGTACCTCAGTATAATGCAGTCCCTCTCTCTCCTCTCCGTACCTCAGTATAATGCAGTCCCTCTCTCTCTCTCTCCGTACCTCAGTATAATGCAGTCCCTCTCTCTCCTCTCCGTACCTCAGTATAATGCAGTCCCTCTCTCTCCTCTCCGTACCTCAGTATAATGCAGTCCCTCTCTCTCCTCTCCGTACCTCAGTATAATGCAGTCCCTCTCTCTCTCTCTCTCCGTACCTCAGTATAATGCAGTCCCTCTCTCTCTCCTCTCCGTACCTCAGTATAATCCAGTCCCTCTCTCTCCTCTCCGTACCTCAGTATAATGCAGTCCCTCTCTCTCTCTCCTCTCCGTACCTCAGTATAATGCAGTCCCTCTCTCTCTCTCTCCGTACCTCAGTATAATGCAGTCCCTCTCTCTCCTCTCTGTACCTCAGTATAATGCAGTCCCTCTCTCTCCTCTCTGTACCTCAGTATAATGCAGTCCCTCTCTCTCCTCTCCGTACCTCAGTATAATCCAGTCCCTCTCTCTCTCTCCGTACCTCAGTATAATGCAGTCCCTCTCTCTCTCCTCTCCGTACCTCAGTATAATGCAGTCTCTCTCTCTCTCTCTCTCTCTCCGTACCTCAGTATAATGCAGTCCCTCTCGGAGCCCCAGGGGATCGACTCTGACGTTGACATGACGACACTGGTTCATGAGCTCCAGGTGGGAGGGGCACTGCACCCAGGAGGCGGAGCATGTCAGGGCCAGGTGCAGTTGCAGAGAAATACGCTCCGTGTTCTCTGTCAAACAGGAAGTAGAATGGACCGATCAATAGATGGAACTAAAGAGGACAGACCAATCACCAATCATGCAGTCTGTGTGTGTGTGTGTGTGTGTGTGTGTGTGTGTGTGTGTGTGTGTGTGTGTGTGTGTGTGTGTAATACCGGTATTCTCGGGGAAAACAGGTTCGATGCCGACCCCGTGGTCGGAGGGGGTCAGGACCTGGGTGGGGTCTCGGAGGTAGATGCCTCGCTGCGTTCCCACGGTAACAGTGAAGCCCAGGTTAGAGGTGGGGAGAGATGCATGCTGGGTCAGGTAGTCTACAGCTCGGTCCACCTGTAAAAAACACAGAGAAACGAGTTCAATTCCACATAGAGAACCCCCGTCTCCACTATACAGTAGATACTAGTTCTACTGAACCCCCTTCTCCACTATACAGTAGACACCAGTTCTCCACTATACAGTAGACACCAGTTCTCCACTATACAGTAGACACCAATTCTCCACTATACAGTAGACACCAATTCTCCACTATACAGTAGACACCAATTCTCCACTATACAGTAGACACCAATTCTCCACTATACAGTAGACACCAGTTCTCCACTATACAGTAGACACCAGTTCTCCACTATACAGTAGACACCAGTTCTCCACTATACAGTAGACACCAGTTCTCCACTATACAGTAGACACCAGTTCTCCACTATACAGTAGACACCAGTTCTCCACTATACAGTAGACACCAGTTCTCCACTATACAGTAGACACCAGTTCTCCACTATACAGTAGACACCAGTTCTCCACTATACAGTAGACACCAGTTCTCCACTATACAGTAGACACCAGTTCTCCACTATACAGTAGACACCAGTTCTCCACTATACAGTAGACACCAGTTCTCCACTATACAGTAGACACCAGTTCTCCACTATACAGTAGACACCAGTTCTCCACTATACAGTAGACACCAGTTCTCCACTATACAGTAGACACCAGTTCTCCACTATACAGTAGACACCAGTTCTCCACTATACAGTAGACACCAGTTCTCCACTATACAGTAGACACCAGTTCTCCACTATACAGTAGACACCAGTTCTCCACTATACAGTAGACACCAGTTCTCCACTATACAGTAGACACCAGTTCTCCACTATACAGTAGACACCAGTTCTCCACTATACAGTAGACACCAGTTCTCCACTATACAGTAGACACCAGTTCTCCACTATACAGTAGACACCAGTTCTCCACTATACAGTAGACACCAGTTCTCCACTATACAGTAGACACCAGTTCTCCACTATACAGTAGACACCAGTTCTCCACTATACAGTAGACACCAGTTCTCCACTATACAGTAGACACCAGTTCTCCACTATACAGTAGACACCAGTTCTCCACTATACAGTAGACACCAGTTCTCCACTATACAGTAGACACCAGTTCTCCACTATACAGTAGACACCAGTTCTCCACTATACAGTAGACACCAGTTCTCCACTATACAGTAGACACCAGTTCTCCACTATACAGTAGACACCAGTTCTCCACTATACAGTAGACACCAGTTCTCCACTATACAGTAGACACCAGTTCTCCACTATACAGTAGACACCAGTTCTCCACTATACAGTAGACACCAGTTCTCCACTATACAGTAGACACCAGTTCTCCACTATACAGTAGACACCAGTTCTCCACTATACAGTAGACACCAGTTCTCCACTATACAGTAGACACCAGTTCTCCACTATACAGTAGACACCAGTTCTCCACTATACAGTAGACACCAGTTCTCCACTATACAGTAGACACCAGTTCTCCACTATACAGTAGACACCAGTTCTCCACTATACAGTAGACACCAGTTCTCCACTATACAGTAGACACCAGTTCTCCACTATACAGTAGACACCAGTTCTCCACTATACAGTAGACACCAGTTCTCCACTATACAGTAGACACCAGTTCTCCACTATACAGTAGACACCAGTTCTCCACTATACAGTAGACACCAGTTCTCCACTATACAGTAGACACCAGTTCTCCACTATACAGTAGACACCAGTTCTCCACTATACAGTAGACACCAGTTCTCCACTATACAGTAGACACCAGTTCTCCACTATACAGTAGACACCAGTTCTCCACTATACAGTAGACACCAGTTCTCCACTATACAGTAGACACCAGTTCTCCACTATACAGTAGACACCAGTTCTCCACTATACAGTAGACACCAGTTCTCCACTATACAGTAGACACCAGTTCTCCACTATACAGTAGACACCAGTTCTCCACTATACAGTAGACACCAGTTCTCCACTATACAGTAGACACCAGTTCTCCACTATACAGTAGACACCAGTTCTCCACTATACAGTAGACACCAGTTCTCCACTATACAGTAGACACCAGTTCTCCACTATACAGTAGACACCAGTTCTCCACTATACAGTAGACACCAGTTCTCCACTATACAGTAGACACTAGTTCTCCACTATACAGTAGACACTAGTTCTCCACTATACAGTAGACACCAGTTCTCCACTATACAGTAGACACTAGTTCTCCACTATACAGTAGACACTAGTTCTCCACTATACAGTAGACACTAGTTCTCCACTATACAGTAGACACTAGTTCTCCACTATACAGTAGACACTAGTTCTCCACTATACAGTAGACACTAGTTCTCCACTATACAGTAGACACCAGTTCTCCACTATACAGTAGACACCAGTTCTCCACTATACAGTAGACACTAGTTCTCCACTATACAGTAGACACTAGTTCTCCACTATACAGTAGACACTAGTTCTCCACTATACAGTAGACACCAGTTCTCCACTATACAGTAGACACCAGTTCTCCACTATACAGTAGACACCAGTTCTCCACTATACAGTAGACACCAGTTCTCCACTATACAGTAGACACCAGTTCTCCACTATACAGTAGACACTAGTTCTCCACTATACAGTAGACACTAGTTCTACTGAACGTATAGAACTTCCTGTCCAACTTCCTGTCCAGCAGGTCAGAGTCTTGCCTGTATGATTCCGTGTCCCTGTGCGAACACCTCGATGTCGTCGACCCTCAGAGCGGTGTTCTCCAGAGCTCTCCTCACCGCAGGCGCCGACGGGCGGATACCGTTCTGCTTCAGACCTGCAGCGCACACACACACACACACACACACACACACACACACACACACACACACACACACACACACACACACACACATTAACACACACACACACACACACACACACACACACACCATTAACACACACACACATTAAAAACACACCCCATTAACACACACACACACAAACCCCCCATTAACACACACACACACACAAACCCCATTAACACACACACACACACACACCCCATTAACACACACACACATTAAAACACACCCCCATTAACACACAGCCATTAACACACACACACACCCATTAAAAACACACACCCATTAAAAACACACCCCCACACACACACACCCCCACACACACCCCCCCACACACACACACACACACCATTAACACACACACATTAAAAACACACCCCATTAACACACACACACACACACCCCCCATTAACACACACACACACACCCCCCAATAACACACACACACACACACACACACACACCCCATTAACACACACACACAATAAAACACACCCCCATTAACACACAGCCATTAACACACACACACACACACACACACACGCACACACATTAAAACACACCGCCATTAACACACACACACACACACACACACACCATTAACACACACACACATTAAAACACACACACACATTTAAACACACACACACACACACATTAAAACACACCCCCATTAACACATACACACACACACCTCACCCACCCACCTGACAGCACCAGGGCAATCCCTCCACAGGCGTTAGGGGACGACATGGAGGTACCATTCATCAGCTGGGTTCCTCTGAGAGTCCAGTTGGGTACGGAGGCGATGGCCCCCCCCGGAGCACTGATACTGACCCCCAGGGCCCCGTCGGTACTGGGGCCCCGAGACGACCAGGTATACTGGCAAGGGGGAAGCTTCTCCCTCAGAGAATATTCTGCAACCATCATGTCTGGAGTCACATACGCTCCCACACCTGGAAGGGGGGGGGGGGACCAAGGGGAGATTTAAAACACATTTAAAAAAGGTACATAATGACACAAACACAGTCAAAGTTAGCAACAGCGTGTGTGTGTGTGTGTGTGTGTGTGTGTGTGTGTGTGTGTGTGTGTGTGTGTGTGTGTGTGTGTGTGTGTGTGTGTGTGTGTGTGTGTGTGTGTGTGTGTGTGTGTGTGTGTGTGTGTGTGTGTGTGTGTGTGTGTGTGTGTGTGTGTGTGTGTGTGTGTGTGTGTGTGTGTGTGTACCTATCACAGCAGCTGTGGTCCCTCCAGGGCAGCCTACAGTAGAAAGACAGGGCCCGTTGTTCCCAGCGCTGGACACAAACAATACATTGTGTTTCTGAACCGCTTCACCAATCACCTCACAGATCCTCCTGTTGGACACAGAGTTACCACACAGAGTTACCAGACACAGAGAGAGTTACCACACAGAGTTACCACACAGAGTTACCACACAGAGTTACCACACAGAGTTACCAGACACAGAGAGAGTTACCACACAGAGTTACCACACAGAGTTACCACACAGAGAGTTACCAGACACAGAGAGTTACCACACAGAGTTACCAGACACAGAGAGAGTTACCACACAGAGTTACCAGACACAGAGAGAGTTACCACACAGAGTTACCACACAGAGTTACCACACAGAGTTACCACACAGAGTTACCAGACACAGAGTTACCACAGAGAGTTACCACAGAGAGTTACCACACACAGAGTTACCACACACAGAGTTAACACACACAGAGTTACCACACACAGTTACCACACACAGAGTTACCACACACAGAGTTACCACACACAGAGTTACCACACAGAGAGTTACCACACAGAGAGTTACCACACAGAGAGTTACCACACAGAGAGTTACCACACAGAGAGAGTTACCAGAGACAGAGTTACCACACAGAGTTACCACACAGAGTTACCACACAGAGTTACCACACAGAGTTACCACACAGAGTTACCACACAGAGTTACCACACAGAGTTACCACACAGAGTTACCACACAGAGTTACCACACAGAGTTACCACACAGAGTTACCACACAGAGAGAGTTACCACACAGAGAGAGTTACCACACAGAGAGAGTTACCACACAGAGTTACCAGACACAGAGTTACCAGACACAGAGTTACCACACAGAGTTACCACACAGAGTTACCACACAGAGAGTTACCACACAGAGAGTTACCACACAGAGAGTTACCACACAGAGAGAGTTACCACACAGAGAGAGTTACCACACAGAGAGAGTTACCACACAGAGAGAGTTACCACACAGAGAGAGTTACCACACAGAGTTACCAGACACAGAGTTACCAGACACAGAGTTACCAGACACAGAGTTACCACACAGAGTTACCACACAGAGTTACCACACAGAGAGTTACCACACAGAGTTACCAGACAGAGTTACCAGACAGAGTTACCAGACACAGAGAGAGAGAGTTACCAGACACAGAGAGAGAGAGTTACCAGACACACAGAGAGAGGGTTACCTGACACAGAGAGAGGGTTACCAGACACAGAGTTACCACACAGAGAGAGAGTTACCACACAGAGTTACCACACAGAGTTACCACACAGAGAGTTACCAGACACAGAGAGTTACCACACAGAGTTACCAGACACAGAGAGAGTTACCACACAGAGTTACCAGACACAGAGAGAGTTACCACACAGAGTTACCACACAGAGTTACCACACAGAGTTACCACACAGAGTTACCAGACACAGAGTTACCACAGAGAGTTACCACAGAGAGTTACCACACACAGAGTTACCACACACAGAGTTAACACACACAGAGTTACCACACACAGTTACCACACACAGAGTTAACACACACAGAGTTACCACACACAGTTACCACACACAGAGTTACCACACACAGAGTTACCACACAAAGAGTTACCACACAGAGAGTTACCACACAGAGAGTTACCACACAGAGAGAGTTACCAGAGACAGAGTTACCACAGAGAGTTACCACACAGAGTTACCACACAGAGTTACCACACAGAGTTACCACACAGAGTTACCACACAGAGTTACCACACAGAGTTACCACACAGAGTTACCACACAGAGTTACCACACAGAGTTACCACACAGAGTTACCACACAGAGAGAGTTACCACACAGAGAGAGTTACCACACAGAGAGAGTTACCACACAGAGTTACCACACAGAGTTACCAGACACAGAGTTACCACACAGAGTTACCACACAGAGAGTTACCACACAGAGAGTTACCACACAGAGAGTTACCACACAGAGTTACCACACAGAGTTACCACACAGAGTTACCACACAGAGAGAGTTACCACACAGAGTTACCAGACACAGAGTTACCAGACACAGAGTTACCAGACACAGAGTTACCACACAGAGTTACCACACAGAGTTACCACACAGAGAGAGTTACCACACAGAGAGAGTTACCACACAGAGTTACCAGACACAGAGTTACCACACAGAGTTACCACACAGAGAGTTACCACACAGAGAGTTACCACACAGAGAGTTACCACACAGAGTTACCACACAGAGTTACCACACAGAGTTACCACACAGAGAGAGTTACCACACAGAGAGAGTTACCACACAGAGTTACCAGACACAGAGTTACCAGACACAGAGTTACCAGACACAGAGTTACCACACAGAGTTACCACACAGAGTTACCACACAGAGTTACCACACAGAGTTACCACACAGAGAGTTACCACACAGAGAGTTACCACACAGAGTTACCACACAGAGTTACCACACAGAGTTACCAGACACAGAGAGAGAGAGTTACCAGACACAGAGAGAGAGAGTTACCAGACACACAGAGAGAGGGTTACCTGACACAGAGAGAGGGTTACCAGACACAGAGTTACCACACAGAGAGAGAGTTACCACACACACAGAGTTACCAGACACACAGAGTTACCAGACACACAGACAGAGTTACCAGACACACAGACAGAGTTACCAGACACACAGACAGAGTTACCAGACACACAGACAGAGTTACCAGACACAGACAGAGTTACCAGACACAGACAGAGTTACCAGACAGAGTTACCAGACACACAGACAGAGTTACCAGACACACAGACAGAGTTACCAGACACACAGACAGAGTTACCAGACACACAGACAGAGTTACCAGACACACAGACAGAGTTACCAGACACACAGACAGAGTTACCAGACACACAGACAGAGTTACCAGACAGAGTTACCAGACACACAGACAGAGTTACCAGACACAGAGACAGAGTTACCAGACACACAGACAGAGTTACCAGACACACAGACAGAGTTACCAGACAGAGTTACCAGACACACAGACAGAGTTACCAGACACAGAGAGAGTTACCAGACACAGAGAGAGTTACCAGACACAGAGAGAGTTACCAGACACAGAGAGAGTTACCAGACACAGAGAGAGTTACCAG